>NC_080171.1:4206339-4311339 GCF_950295315.1 Erinaceus europaeus
TAGGGTGGATGGTGTGAAGTCCTGAGTTTAATCTCCTGATCCTCACCTGCAGAAGGGAAGCTTCAAAAGTGGTAGAACAGTTCTGAAGGTTTCATTTCTCTCTGTTTCTTTCTCTCTTTCTCTTTCTATTTCTCTCTGTCTGTCCATGTGTGTGTGTGTGTGTGTGTGTGTGTGTGTGTGTGTGTGTGTGTGTCTGAATAATGAAAAACAAAAGACCTATAGGAATCATGGGGAATCATTCTGCAGGTACCCAGCTCCCAGCAAGAACCCTGTTAGCAAAACATGAAGGAAGGAAGGAAGGAAGGAAGGAAGGAAGGAAGGAAGGAAGGAAGGAAGGAAAAAAGTGAGAGAGGGAAGGAAAGAAGGAGAAACGAAAAGTTTTATAGTCTCAAATTCTCAAATTGTTTTTAACTGATTCATATTTTTATCTGTGTTGTTGGGATGCATTGGATCGACCTTCTCGTGGTGCATCCCGTGAGTACCCATTCATTGGGGAAACTGACGATCCTTCCTAGCCGACTGAATCCACATGGATCCCAGTCACTTTCAAAGCCAGCAACAAGCAGACATCAGGCTCAACCTGACGCTGTTGACTGGCTACGGAAGAAGGGCAAATGCTAGAAGAAGAAGAATCTGTGTTGTATTTCAGATGGGGGATGAATCCATAACTCTCAAAAACCAAGGTATTCCTGCCACCATTCTGTCACATCTTTCCATGGGGAAATTCAGTAGCATATCCTGAGAAACACACAATAACTCATTCATTAAAAACAGCCAAAAGCTGTTCTTTTAAATTACTTAAATTCACTTCGCATGTCACATAAGGATCAAGTCTGCTGGGTGGACCTTGGTGGACTGTGTCACAGAGATTCATGTTTGCCTTTGTTTCTCTCCTTCTCTATCTGCCTCTCCATTCAACTACTTTTCCTAGACTTTGATGAAATGGTCTCAACCTCTGTGGTTATTTCTTTCAAACGTCAGAGTTCTTTTCTTACTAACTCTGTTTCTGTTCCATCTAATGATGGGATGGAGAATGGTGGTTGGGTGTGGAGGATGTCTTCAATCTGGTCTTTGTTTAATTTGCACCTAATTTCCTTCTATCAAATACAGTATAGAACTGTGAGGGCTGACTTCCTTCTGTCAACCACCTTGTCTTGGTGGTAAGAGTCTTGGATAGTCATATCAGTACTTCAGCAGGTAGAGCATACACCTTGGGTCCAGGTTCCGTCATTGGTATCAAATAAGTAGCGGAGAACTCTATAAATGATAAAGTCTTTCTTTACTGTCTCTCCTCTCTCTTTGCATCTCTGTCTTTGTCTTCATCTCTTTCCCTCTTTAAAGATATAAAATTTAAAAAATGGACCAAACAGGGCACTCAACACAGTCATGAGGCCTCTGGATCACTCCTCTGCGAATGTAAAGATGAGTGAGAGAATGAATTCATTCATTCTGCATGCCTCTTTTCTTTCCCAAGGCTGCACAGGGAAGAAAGTCACATGAATGAACATGTCACTGTCTCTGTCACCCAGATAAATGGCCCAGCGTATGCAAAAGATCTTCCTGTAGCTTCTTGGTGCCTCCTGTAATGCCTTCAAGGTTTTTTTTTATTATTTGACTACTGCTTCATTGCCTCCTTATGTTCTGCCGTGACTGCTCAGCTCATCCATCATTTGTTGTTGCTCAGCTCATCCATCTATCAGTTGTATGAAATGAGGAACCATTCTCCACATTTGCTTGACTTTCTGGTCCCTATGTATTTGTCCAGGGCCTTCCCTGCATGGGAATAGCTTCCCAATGTAGTATGCTCGCATCCTCTGATAATTTCTTTCTCAAAATTTTGCACATTATCTTACCTCTTCTTTCTCTACCTCCCCAGTCTGGGAGAAGTGTCTGCTGTCATGACGTAAGAACCTCTTTCCTATAGCCTGTACCACACAGTATTCTAACCTCTTTTCCAGTCCTGCAAGCTTCCTTCCATTTCTGACTTCCCAGAAACTAACAGAGAACAGATATTTCTGGGATGTTGGTTGGGAATTTCATTAGCACACAATCTGAAATCCAGTCTCTTTACTGCTTTTAAGGTTGAGTCATTTGAATTCTTTTTTTTAAAAAATATTTTATTTGTTTATTTCTGGATAGAGACAGAGAGAAATTGAGAGGAGAGTGAGAGGTAGAGGGGGAAAGAGACAGAGAGACACCTGTAGCCCTTCTTCACCACTCACAAAGTTTCCCCCTGAAGGTGGGGACCACAGGCTTGAACCTGTGTCCTTGCCCACTGTAATGCATATGCTTAACCAGGTGCGCCACTATCTGGTCCCCAAGTCATTTGAATTCTTCAGTTCCACAATGGGGAATAAAAGACGTCCTTTTTTCTCCATCTCATAAAAATTATTTGCTCTCCCTCTGCCCAAGAAAGAGTAAGATTCAGGAACAGGTTAAGTGCACACATTACAGTGCACAAGAACCCAGGCTCAAGTCCCTGGTCCCCACCTGCAAGGAGAAAGCTTCACAAGTCGTCTTTCAGTCTCTTCCCCTCTCTATCGCCCCTTCTCCTCTCAATTTCGCTTGATCTCTAACCAATAATAAATACAGAAAAATATTTAAAAAGAGGGTCAGGTGGTGGAGGAACTGGCTAAGTATATGAAACAATGCACAAGGGCACAGATTCAAGCCCCCGGTCCCCGCATGCAGGGGAAAAGCTTTGCAAGAAGCAAGGCTGCAGGTGTCTCTCTGTTTTTCTCCCTCTCTACCTCCCCCTTCCTCTCAATTTCTGGCTGTCTCTATCCAATCAATAAATATAATTTTTTAAAAATGTAAAAAATATTTGAAAAAAGAAAGAGCAAGACTCTTACTACTAGGAGAGACTTAACTTTTCTGACAATCGTGTGTTGATTCAGTATGATGTGAGTGTGTGTGTGTGTGTGTGTGTGTATGTGTGTGTATTTGACATTAGAGCTTGAAATAGTATCTCCTCTGTATTTGCTTTTAGATTCCACAGATTGAGCTCATTTCCAAAAAGGCAACTCATTACCTGCTGAATTATTTATAGACATTCAAAGCAATGGGATGTGATCCAGATGGGAATTTATATCTGATAGGGAAAGTGCTCTCTCAGAAAGTACATCAGAATTCCAAAACTGGAGTCTGTGAAAGGTACAAAATTCTTTAGCTGTCAAGGAAGTTGACTCACCATCAATCAGAGTTTGGTCAGACTTTCAGACTATACACATTTGCTTATTAGTCACTGAGTTCAGTACCTTCTCCCTCTCCCAAACCCTGTACCAGAACCTCTCCTAGAAGGATCATCATACGCAGATCTCGCCATCAAAGAGAGAAAAGTCTCATGCAGTAAAGTCAGTAAAATGATAATTTATTATCGGTATGCTATAGATATCCATAAAGAGAGGGGAAGACAAAATAGAGTCAGCGATTAGCGTGTAGCATGGCTTGATGGCTGAGTGATGGTTTACTAGGGAAGTGGAAACTTAAGTACATTTCGCCTGTGTCCTAGCACAGGTGACCTGGCAGCAGCCAGAGTTGATGAGCACCCAGAATTGTGGTATGTGGGCTTGCTTTCCACTCTGTGGGGTCAGCAAGGATGGCCAAGCAGGAACAGAGGAGGCCGGGATGAGACACACATGTTCAGAGGAGAGAAGGACCCTCAGGAGAGTTCTTTTATCTCTCTACCACTTTCTACTCCTTGAAGCAGGTTAAAGAGCGCTCAGCCGAATTCAGCTTTCACATTTGGAACGAGAAATCATCCTTTTCACTCTGTACCCTCGGGGTTTTCTCCTTATAGCACAAAGTGACCAATCAAGAGGCGAAGACACCCAAATGACCCCCTAAGCTGCTGCTACGTAGCCCTGCTGTAGGAAGATGACTAGCCAACTTTCAGAGTCTGTCCTGTGGTGTCAGGGAAAATCTTCCACGTCTGAAAGGTAGGTATGGCATGGTGTTTAACTGTCACAGGGCCAACACTGTGAGCATTTGTCCGAAAATTACCACTATTCTTGATATCATTTTCTGAAAATTTTAATTATTTTCTTATTGTGAGGTTGAAGTGTCTGTAAACCTGTTTTAGTTTCTG
This sequence comes from Erinaceus europaeus, assembly GCF_950295315.1. NCBI lineage: Eukaryota > Metazoa > Chordata > Mammalia > Eulipotyphla > Erinaceidae > Erinaceus > Erinaceus europaeus. The sequence goes on from NC_080171.1 coordinate 4,210,427, forward strand.
CAAACCCTAGCAACTGTCACTTTGTTCTGTAATATGAGAGCTTTGTTTGTGATGATATATATATATATATGATATATATAATGATATATATATCATTATATATATATATATAATTTATTTATAAAAAGGAAACACTGACAAAACCATAGGATAAGAGGGGTACAACTCCACATGATTCCCACCACCAGAACTCTGTATCCCATCCCCTCCCCTGGTAGCTTTCCTATTCTTTAGCCCTCTGGGAATATGGACCTAAGGTCATTGGGCGAAGGTTATTTGATAATTACTACATTTAGTTATGGGTTACTTAAGCTCTGTGCAAGTACCCATTGCATACACGTGGGAATTTAGTAAGCAGAGGCTTTATTAAGTCACACAGGTGAAGGCACACTTATTCGCCATTGATACTGTCTTACCTCTTCATTTTGGGAGATCTCCTTTACCATGTTTCAAGAATGGCAGCCAGAGATTTGTAAATGGTTTAATACCTTGCCTATCCCTCACAGATCATAGGTCATAAAAGGTTTTATTATATTATTTTAGCCAAAAATATTTAATTCTAATATCTTTCTTTGCTCCACTGTATTGGGGAGACCTAGGAAGAACAAGCCAGTGCTAAGAATCACTCTTGTCTTCTGTGAGAAATGGAGAAATGTGTCTAAAATACTTTGAAGTCTCCTTAGACATCTGAGCGGACATACCTTGACATGTCCTTTAAATGTGATTTATAACAAATGTTCTCTTTGAGAAGAGAGGCAGAAATCCAGTGGAATCTAGTCCATTCTTGAGGGGGTTTTCTGTGGCTGGGCTGCACATTCTATAACTGGAGAGCCTCCAGAGACTGGAGCCCTTGAACTGCTGAAATGACTTAAGCTGTCTGAATTATATCCAATGCCCTGAGAGTTCACATAACTGGGAAGGTATGTCACACAGTGACATGATTTTGACAGTAGCTGGATTGAGACAATCCAGAGGCAAACAATATGTTTGCTTCCTTAACTGGGATGCCACGGAATAGGGAGGTTCTCAATTAGTTATTAAATGGATGGAACAAATGTCTTAGATGCCTTTGTTGACAGAGGAAAGCATGAGGGCCAGCAGAGAATCTTGTCTCAGCAAAGAGAAGGTCAGAATCAGGTCTTGTCTTGCAGAAGATAGAAGCCAGTGGTAACTTCTGGGAATAAGTGAACTCTTCCATGCAATTTCTGAGGAAGAAGGAACTGGGGAGTTGATCAGAATCCTTATTTTAAAATCAAGAGATACTAAGGACTGGGGAAGGGGTCTTATCTCAGTTTATAAAGAACTGAATTGGGGGCCAGGCGATGGTGTACCTGGTGGAGTGCACACACCACCACACTCAAGGACCTGGGCTTAGGCCCCAGTCCTCACCTGCAGGAGGGAAGCTTAATGAGTGGTGAAGCAGGGCTGCATGTCTCTCTCTTCCTTTCCCTCTCCATCTCCCTCTCCTTCTCCCTCTCTATCTCCCACTCTCCTCTCCATTCCTCTATCCTATCAAAAAAAAAAAGATCTAAATTTACAATTTCTCTAATCCAGGGTTTAAGTCTTTAATTCAAATATGTTTATGAGCTAACTAGATGCAAGTACGATCATGATTTCAAAGAAGTAACTGATTCAGTAATATGCCCAAATGTGCCACCATGGGGCTGGCCTACAGCTAGTTAATGTGGCCTGAGCTATGTAGACACGACACAGAGGCCTGCCTGATTCACATGCCACACCCATGTCTTGGCTTATCTGACTCATGTGGCCCTGTGTGCAGGATCAGTCATTTGAGATACTCTCATGAAAACGATGAACCAGTTGTGACAATGCCACTTCCTTTCATCAGGATTCACGTAGAGTCAAGTAGGTGACCCAGTGCTGACCAATGAGACAGGGAGAGATCACCTGGAGCAGCTTGGAGCTGGACAGTCATCATGTAACCACAAGAGGAGACACTGGACACTGGCGGAAGATGGCACGCGAAGTAGCAAAGGAAATAATGTTGGAGGGCATTTTTCACTACGGAACCAAGTCTAGGTGTGCACACCTCTAGGCAGGCTGCTGATACAGGAAGCAAAGAATCTGATGATTTAATGGACCCCTTTGTGAGCCCCCGTAGGACCTTGTGCTCAATGTGGGAGAATGTTCCATCCTCCGAAGAGGGGGTTGGACAACATACTCTATGCTACACCTGAGGAAGATGGGTCCTGAAATTCGGGCAGCTTGGAATGTTCCTACTCATGACCACAGAATGTGAGCTCAGACCTACAGGGATGCAGAGGTCACATAGGCTCCTAAGCTGAATATGGGCCCTAGATGAAATCACTGGGGTTTACAGTCAACAATATTTATACACTTTTCCCATGTTTGGGAGCTACTCTCTTCCCTGATCCAGCTTTCTAGCCTTTTTTCCAGCTATGACATCATCTCCCCAGACAATAACTTTGGTCCACCTGTATATCAGAGGTCAGGCGCCGAAAAAACTAATAAAGTCATTGGCCCTTTTGAATATACCTAGAATAGATGTACTAGCTATTTCCAAAATGGAGACCTCAAATCTTCACCTGCAATATTCCAGCCTTTAGGTTTATGATTAGTCAACAATCTGTTTGGCTTTATATATTAACTCTTTCTTCAGCCCCCAGGTTTCATATGTTACCATGATGCCAAACGGACTTCCCTGGATAGATGACCCACCAATATGTCCTGTATCTCCGCTTCCCCAGAGCCCTGCCCTGCTGGGAAATTGTGCCAATGCAGTCACATCTGCCATGTTGTCCCCTCAGGCTACTGCTAGTTCCCTGGAGAGTTTGACATTCTCGGAGTGCCTTTTCAGCCATGTTGTGCCCTCAGGACATTGTCTATATCCCCGCGATATCTGGAGAGCTCTGGTCACTCCTCCCCCCTCCCATTCTCACGAGAGTTATCATCCTATCCTGGAGTGCTATGGTTACTCTTCCCCCTTCCCATTCTCGCGAAAGCTGCTCCTATAAAAACCCTTCATTTTCCGCACCTCGCTCTCTTGCCATCGCTCCACTCAGGTGTTCAGACGCAGGAAAGGTTACTGCGTGAGGTGGCCATTTTCTCTACCTCCACGTGGCCCAACCTGCTTCTCTAACACCCAACTCTGAGGTGCCAGCGCGAATAAAGATTTGTGTTTCCTCTTCGCTCCGGACCCCCTCTCTTCTCTGTGGCCCGCACACTACAACATCTGGCTCTACAACACTGCCCCACCAGGGAAAGAGAGAGACAGGCTGGGAGTATGGATCCACCTGCCAACACCCATGTTCAGTGGGGAAGCAATGACAGAAGCCAGACCTCCCACCTTCTGCATCCCCACAGTGACCCTGGGTCCATGCTCCCAGAGGGATAGAGAATAGGAAAGCTGTCAGGGGAGGGGGTGGGATACGGAGATCTGGTGGTGGGAGTTGTGTGGAGTTGTGCCTCTCTGATCCTGTGGTCTTATTAGTGTTTCCCTTAAGCCTTTGTGTTGTTTCAAGTAGTGTTCTTTTCTTGAGCTACAGTACAATAGGAACTGAAGGGACTCATTTTAAGTGAGATAAGTAAAAAAGAGAAGAACAAATACTGGATACTATCAGTTAATGGTGGAACTTAAGAAACAAGAACAGAGAGGGAAAACACAGAGTGAAATTTGATCTGTGTTGGTGTATTGCACCAAAGCAAAGGGCTCTGTTGAAGGCTGGGAAGAGAGGGGTCTAAGGGGCATGGGGTGCTCGTCACAATGAGGAAACTGGACCTTCACTGAGGGTGAGAGTGCACTGCACACACCTGTCATGGGATGTAGGAATTTCACCCATGTGCCAACAACCACATTGCAAACCAATGACCCCTCAGGAAAACGATGAAACATATTTATGTTGCTAAGAAAAGTGCAGTGTATGGGGCTGCTGCGTGGTGGCGTACCGGTCTCAGTGCACATATTACTGTGTGTAAGGACTCAGGTTCAAGGCCCTGGTCCCCACCTGCAAGGGGAAAGCTTCTCAAGTGGTGAAGCAAGACTGCAGGTGTCTCTCCATCTCTCCCCCTCTGTATCTCCCCTACCTTCTCTTTTTCTGGCTGTCTCTATCCAGTAACTAAAGATAACAAATGGTTTTTTAAAGGATTAAAAAAAGAAAAGTGCTGTATAACTTGTTTATGTCTCACCTGTGGTTTATTATAGAAAGGCAGCAAGTCTCAGCAAAAGCTGTGTCAGAGTGACAGTCATCCTTTATAGTTCCCATACCTTAAATACTATAAAAGCTACATGCTCTATTCTTAAATCTTTTTAAATGATTATTTATTCCCTTTTTGTCGCCCTTGTCATTTTATTGTTATAGTTATTATTGGTGTTGTTGGACAGGACAGAGAGAAATGGAGAGATGAGGGGAAGACAGAGAGGGGGAGAGAAAGACAAGACACCTGCAGACCTGCTTCACCGCCTGTGAAGCGACTCCCCTGCAGGTGGGGAGCCGGGGCCTCGGACTGGGATATTTACTCTGGTCCTTCTGCTTTGTGCCACCTGCACTTATCCCACTGCTCTACTGCCCAACTCTTAACATGCTCTGTTTAAGATTTTAAAAGGACATAGTAGGTAATTCCTCAGTGCTATTTCAAAGAAAAAATGATCTGTCAATGAGTGTTATTACTGCATGGCAGGACAAATCCTCTGCTCTCAGTGGCTTCTTTCCTTTTTATTTTATTTTACTTTGTGGATAGAAATAGAAATAGAGAGGGAAGGTGGAGGAGCATAGGGAGGGAGAGAGAAAGAACCGAAACACTGCTCCACAGCTTTGAGAATTTCCTCCAGCAGGTGCGAACAGAGGCTTGAGCCTGGGTCCCTGTGCCTGTTAATGTGTGTGACCTACTAGGTGTCCTGCCACCTGGCCCCTGGATATTATCTCTTTCACCCTTGTACTTCTAATAACCAGGTCAGGATCTGACTCAATAAATCTTTTAAGGAAACACACACACACACACAAACACACACGGTGTATTACAAAAAAATATTGAGGGACATGAAATGTCTTTCTGGAGAATCTAACAAAAGCCAGAATGTGTCTTAGTGATTTTCTCAGACCCATTTGGTGGCAAGAGCAGGATGGTATCAACCATCTACCCTGGGTGCAGGCAATGAGGGTGCACTGCTTACAAACAACGCAGGGGCCCATTGGAATATGCCTAAAACAGACTTGTTTGCTTCTTTGAGCATGAGGACCCCAAATCTCATCTGTTCTATTCTTACCTTTGGGTTCCTGATTATTAAACAACTTGCTCTGCTTTATATCTTACTGCTTTCCAGCCACCAAGTTGCAGATGCTACCACGATGCCAACCTGACTTCCCTGGGCAGACAATCTCACCAGTGTGTCCCAGAACCTCCCCTCCTCAGACCCCTGCCCCACTAGGGGAAGACAGAAACAGGCTGGGGGTGTGGATCCACCTGCCAACACCCATGTCCAGTAGAGAAGCAATTACAGAAGCCAGAATTTCCACCTTCTGCTCCCCATAAAGAATTTTGGTCCAGACTCCCAGAGGGATAAAGAATAGGGAAGCTTCCAGTGGAGGGGATGGGGCAAGGAACTCCAGTGGTGAAAACTGTGTGAGATTGTACCCTTTATCCCACAATCTTGTCGATCACTATTAAATCACTAATAAAATAAAATTAAGACAGTTAAAAACAATACCAAAAGACAGAGAGACTGAAAAGCTGGTCTGCTCTGTATTTTCACCACAATCCAGAAATACTAAACAATGTACGTGATAAAATATTTCTTCCCAAGAAAAATCTTTTATTAGTTTAAATTCTAAACAACTGTGTGGTTACTATTAAGTTTTAATAAGATCTGTAAGCTTTAAATTAACACTTTTGTATTACTTGTTCTTTAAGAGACATGTTTATTCTGCACAGAAGTCAACGCAGAGAACTCCCAGCTCCTCAGGCAGTCCTCATGCCCAGCCCCAGCTCCAGTCATTCAAGCTGAGTCTTGTGTTTGTGGCAATTCGGGACTGTTCCCACTCCAGTCAAGTGCAGTTCTTGTCCCTGGCACATCCAGTAGTAATTAGCCCTACTTTACATAGGTGATTCTCAATGATTGTCCGCAGTGTAGTGATTTAAAAAAGAGAGTGGGCTAGAACTAAAGTTATTTAATTTCTGAATATTCTGGCTAACCAGAGAATTCACTTTTCATTTCACCTATAAAGCATTATTAAATTCACTATTAAACATTTAAATATTTTATCACACATTATTTAGAATTTCTGGCTTGCAGGGATGATACAGAGCAGACCTGCTTTCCAGTCTCTGTCTTTTGGTATTGTTTTAATTTTATTGTATTAGTGATTTTATAATGAATTTAATCATGAATTTAATAAGTTAGCAGTGGCAGTGCAAGTGTTAATCTCTTGATTGGCAAGTACAAATTTTAGTTTATGAATGAAATATTGTTCTGAGCTTGAAAATTTGGGGTGTGAATTGTTAATGTTTAACAAGACACTGGAAATAGATTTTGGACAGCCACATTTAGAAAAAAAAAACAGACCATCGGGGGCCAGGCTGTAGCACAGCAGGTTAAGCGCACATGGCGCCAAGCACAAAAACCAGCATAAGAATCCTGGTTCAAGCTCCCGGCTCCCCACCTGCAGGGGAATTGCTTCACAAGCAGTGAAGCAGGTCTGCAGGTGTCTATCTTTCTTTCCACCTCTCTATCTGTCCCTCCTCTCTCCATTTCTCTCTGTCCTATCCAACAGCAAAAACAGCAATAACAACAAAAGCAACAAAAGGAAACAAAATAGCCTCTAGAAGCAGTGGATTTGTAGTACAGGCACCGAGCTCCAGTGATTAAAAAAAAAAAAAAAAAAACTAGACCATCATCTAACAACGCCCACTAAAGTCAGATCAAAATAGATATAGATAGACCAGAAGCTCTCGGATAAATAGAAGAATTTATCAGCAGAGCATTGCATGATCTTAGTATTCAAAGACGTATTTGGAGACTTGAGTCCCAGGACATGTGAAATGAAAACAAGAGTAGATAAATGGGATTATATTAAACTAAAAAGCTTTTACACATTGGAAGCAAACTATTCAAGGGTAGCCAGGCAACACAGTAACTGGGAGTAGATGTCTACATGTCAGACATCAAATAAACAATTGATATCAAACATCTATACCAAATCGTACAGATCGACAACAGAAGCACAGATAACCCAATAAAAAAGTGGGTCAAAGAACTGAACAGTTTCCCAAAGAACACATACACGTGGCTCACAAACACAGAAAGAAATGCTCCCCTTTACTTAGAATTAGAGAAGTACAAATCCAAATTACACGAAGCTGAGCTTCCATCTCACACCTGTGGGAATGGCCTCCGTCAGCGGCGCAGGAAATGATAGGTGTTGCTGAGGGTGTGGAGACAAAAGTGCCTCTCTGCACTGCTGGTGGGAGTGAAGTCTGCTGTAGCCCTTTTGGAAGACTGCATGGAGAGGCCTTAAACAAATAAACACGAAATGACCACGTGACCCACAACTTCACTCTGAAGTGTTTTTGCAAAGCACACTGACACTTCTATAAAGAAGCAAGGGTATCCCATATTCACAGATGCAGCAGTCACTGTGGCCAGGGAGTGGAAGCAGCATAAATGTCCACCAGCAGAGGACTGGAGAAAGACGTCATGGGGTACCCACTCCATGGAATGCTACTCTGTCATCAAACATGGCACTGTGTTCTTTGAGACCAAATGGAGGACTGAAGGTAATTATGCTTAGAGAAATAAGGAGAGAGATGAAGGAAAAAAGAAGAGAGGGAAAGAGAAAGAGAAAGAAAGGAAGGAAGAAGGGCCGGGTGGTGGCGCACCTGGTTGAGTGCACATGTCACAGTGCACAAGGACGCAGGTTCGAGTCCCTGGTCCCCACTTGCAGAAGGAAAGCTTCCCAAGTGGTGAAGCAGGGCTGCAGGTGTCTCTCTGTCTCGCTCCCTCTCTATTCCCCCCTCCCCTCTCCATTTCTGTCTATCTCTATCCAATAAATAAATAACGATAATAAAAACATTAAAAAGTAAAATAATATAAAAAATAAAGAAAGAAAGGAATGAAGGAAGGGAGAAAGGAAGGAAGAAAGAAAGAAAGAAAGAAAGAGAAAGAAAAGGAGAGAGAAAGTAAGGGGAATAAGGAAAAGAATGAGACGGAGAAAGAGGAGAAAAAGAAAAAGTAAGAAGGAATAAGAAGAAGAAAAGGAGGAGGAGGTTGAGGAGAAAAAGAAGGAGAAGGAGAGGAAAAGGAAGAAGAGGAGGAGAAAGCAAATTGTTTCTCAGATGTGTGAAAATTCGGGTGGTGATCTCTGGTAGTTAGGAGGGTGCGGACACAGAACGCTGGCAATGGCTGTGCAACTGTACTCTGTAACCTTACAATCTGATCACCCATTATAATAAATTAAAAATAAAAGACAGAGAAAAAGAGAGAAAAGCAAAGCACGAGGTCTCAATTTAAATCCCTGGCATCAAATAAGCCAGATTAATATTCTGGTTCTCTCTCTCATTCATAAACTCATACGTGATTTAAAAATAACCCTGAATCTGACCCAGGAAAGGGAAGGAGTGGGAAAGCGAAGTGGCCCCGAGGTGATGCAGTTGGGGAACAAGATGAAATGTGTGTTTGTGGCAGTGAGGTGATGTCAGAGGGAACAAGATGAAATGTTTGTTTGTAGCAGTGAGGTGACGTCAGACATTTGACAGGCTTGAGATAGGCTGGTACAGGGGAACACAGTGAAGCAGGTGGGCAGGAATGAATGAATGAATGAATGAATGAATGAATGAATAAGCAAGCAGACGTTGAGGGGGTTGTGGCTCATTCAGTAAGTAGCACACATCACTCTGAGTTAAGATCCCTGCTCAAGCTCCGAGCCTCCACCTGCAATGGGGAAGCAGAGGAGAAGGAACAAGTAAATATTTTAATTAATTAGAATAACTTAACAAATAGCATTATAATTATAAGCATAATTTAAACTAGTGCTTTTTACTGGCAGGATCTCCATGCAATGGGTTGCTTTGTCCATTTGTCCTACAGTTGTCATTATTGTCCTAGATTAATTTTTATTGCCACTGGGATTATTGCTGGGGCTTGGTGTCTGCATGATGAACTCACTGCTCCTAGTAGATTTTTTTTTTCTTTTTGATAGAGACAGAGAGAAACTGAGAGAGAAGGAGATAGAGTGATAGATTGATAGATAGATAGATAGATAGATAGATAGATAGATAGATAGACACAGACGGGAAGGAGGGAAGGAGGGAAGGAAGGAAGGAAGGAGAGAAGGAGAGAAAGAGGGAAGGGAAGCATTGGTAACACTGCTTTACCACAATGGAAGCCCCCCTCATTCACAGGTGGGAACCAGGACTTGAACGCAGGCCTTTGTGAACAGAAATGTGCGCTCCACCAGGTGTGTTAGTGACTGGCCCTGCCCCGTTTATTAAGTTTATCTTCCAGCGTTATAGTATTCAACAAGCCATTTTAGGAAACGATAAAGTATGTTCATTCCGTAGGAATTTCGCTTCAGTTTGGTTGATGAGGACATGGAGAGTCAGGAAAGTCAGAGGCGCCGCTGCAGGATGGGGACCTGCACGGACCGACACAGTCTCAAGGACGTCACTGCTTCACGATGAACCCGGCAGGCAGGGCCACCGCCCCCTCATTTCAGCCCTGCCCCTTACATGCGCCCTGTGCAACTAGACGGGTTCCCACAGCCAGCAGAGGAACAGTAGTCTGCTCTGAGCTATTCCCATACAGCTGATTTACTGGGTAGAGGATACGTCAAGAGCCAGGAAGGAGATGGCCTAGGGGTGGCAAGCCCCCGCTGAACACACACACGCTGCCATGTGCAGGGGCCCGGGTTCATGTCCCCTGTCCCATCACGAGCAGTGAAGCAGCGCTGCCCTGTTGGGCAGTATGCCAGCTTCCCCCTGATTATCCCTGCGGTCTATTTACATAACCATTTACCTAGGAACCAACCTGCCTGCAGGGCACTGGTTTAATCTCCACTGGTTCATGATGTCTTTTTGCTCCACCCCCTCTCCTAGTACACCGATTTCCACCACTCTCTTTTCGCTCCACCCTCTCTATGTCACATCCTGTTTCCACCCTACTTGGTGAGTATATATGCAGCTGCTCTTCTGTTTTAATACACTTGGGATTGCCTTCTGGCTCCTAGAGTTCCAGAGTCTATCTCCTGCCGAGTTCCTGATCTCTCTCCCACGCAGCAGCCTAGGTTGGCTCCAGTTGAGTTCTCTCCAACCCAGAGAGCACTTGCTCCAGAAGAAGCACCCTCAGGCTATCCCGACACTGCCCTATCAAATGAGACTAAATAAACATGAAAAAACATGTTTGGGGGGGGTGGGCAGGTGGTGCACCTGATTATGTGCACCTGTCACCAGGCTCCAGGACCTGGGTTTGAGTCCCCGCTCCCCACCTGCAAGGGGGACGCTTCATGAGTGGTGAGGCAAGTCTGCTGGTATCTCTCTTTATCTCCCCCTCTTTATCTCCCCTTCCCCTCTCAGTGTCTCTCTGTCCTGTCAAATAAAAAAAGAAGAAAAAGAAAATGGGGGAGGGGAAATATCAATAGAAACAACAGATTCTAGTGCAAGCAACAAGTCCCAGCTATAACCCTGGTGGAAAAACACAAGTATTAGAAAAGGAAAGAGTCATAAAGGTATCTATGAATGATCCCTGTGGGGTTCCCCAGATGCAGACATGAGCCTGAGAGACAGAAATCTAGGCGCCGGCTGCACACGTTGTTCCTTGAAGGACTGTGACATACAGACACAAGCTGGGGTGACTAGGCTACAAGGTGTAAGTCAAGGGGGAGGATACTGCCCTGGCCTCTCACAGAAAACCATATAGTGGGGAGGTCAGCTAGGGTTCCCTGATCTGCACTAAAAAACAGACTTTTGGGCACGGGTAGAATAGCATGATGCTTATGCAAAGAGACTCTCATGTCTGAAGCTCCCAGGTTCAGTCCCCCACACCACCATAAGCTAGAGCTGAGCAGGGCTCTGGTGAAACAAATAAACAAACAGATTCTTGAAAAAAGATAAAGGTTCAAACAGCATTGCTTTCACATTGTGTGTCTATGTGATGTCATACCATGCTTCTGTTTTGTAGTCTGCTTTTCTCAATCATTAAAGAATTCTATTCTTGGGTTTCACCTGGCTACGCATTCACACTGTAGGGTGCAAGGACCCAGGTTCAAGCCCTCGGTCTCCACCTGCAGGGGGAAAGCTTCCTAAGTGGTGAGGCAGGGCTTCAGGTGTCTGTCTTTCCCCCTACCCGCCTCCCCTCTCAATTTCAATTTTTTTTAATTTATTTCTTTATTGGGGAATTAATATTTTACATTCAACAGTAAATAAAATAGTTTGTACATGCATAACATTCCCCAGTTTCCCATTTAACAATACAACCCCCACTATGTCATTTATCATCCTTCATGGACCTATATTCTCCCCATCCACCCACCCACCCCAGAGTCTTTTACTTTGGTGCAATACACCAATTCCATTTCAGGTTCTACTTGTGTTTTCTTTTCTGATCTTGCTTTTCAACTTCTGCCTGAGAGTGAGATCATCCCATATTCATCCTTCTGTTTCTGACTTATTTCACTCAACATGATTTTTTCAAGGTCCATCCAAGATTGGCTGAAAACGGTAAAGTCACCATTTTTTACAGCTGAGTAGTATTCCATTGTGTATCTAGACCACAACTTGCTCAGCCACTCATCTGCTGTTGGACACCTGGGTTGCTTCCAGGTTTTGGCTATTACAAATTGTGCTACCAAGAACATATGTGTACACAGATATTTTTGGATGGATGTGTTGGGTTCCTTAGGATATATCCCCAGGAGAGGAATTGCAGGGTCATAGGGTAGGTCCATTTCTAGCCTTCTGAGAGTTCTCCAGACTGTTCTCCACAGAGGTTGGACCAATTTACATTCCCACCAGCAGTGCAGGAGGGTTCCTTTGACCCTACACCCTCTCCAGCATTTGCTGTTGTTACCTTTTCTGATGTATGACATTCTCACAGGAGTGAAGTGATATCTCATTGTTGTCTTTATTTGCATTTCTCTGACAATCAGAGACTTGGAGCATTTTTTCATGTGTTTCTCAGCCTTTGGGATCTCTTCTGTGGTGAATATTCTGTCCAAGTCCTCTCCCCATTTTTGGATGGGGTTATTTGTTGTCTTGTTGTTGAGTCTGGCAAGCTCTTTATATATGTTGTTTATTAAACTCTTGTCTGATGTATGGCATGTAAAGATCTTCTCCCATTCTGTGAGGGGTCTTTTGGTTTGGGTAGTGGTTTCTTTTGCTGTGAAGAAGCTTTTTAATTTGATGTAGTCCCATAGGTTTATACTTGCTTTAGTCTTCTTTGTTATTGGATTTGTTTCATTGAAAATGTCTTTAAAATTTATGTGGAAAAAAGTTCTGCCATTATTTTCCTCTACGTATCTGATAGTTTCTGGTCTAACATCCAAGTCCTTGACCCACTTAGAATTTACTTTTGTATTTGGTGAAATACAGTGATTCAGTTTCATTCTTCTGCATGTTTCAACCCATTGTTTCCAACACCATTTGTTGAAGAGACTCTGCTTTCCCCATGTAATAGTCTGGGCCCCTTTGTCAAAGATTAGATGTCCATAGGTGTGGGGCCTCATTTCTGGGCTCTCAATTCTATTCCACTGGTCAGTGTGTCTGTTCATGTTCCAGTACCAAGCAGTTTTGATGACAATGGCCCTATAATACAGTTTGAGATCTGGGAGTGTGATGCCTCCAGTTCTGTTCTTTTTTTTTTTTCAAGATTGTTTTGGCAATTCTAGGTCTTTTCTGGTACCAGATTAACATTTGTAGCATTTGTTCTATTCTCCTAAAAAATGTGCTTGGGATTTTGATGGGGATAGCATTAAATTTGTAGATGGCTCTGGGTAATATATTCATTTTGATGATGTTAATTCTTCCAACCCATAAACATGGAATATCTTTCCACTTCTTTGTGTCTTTTTCAATTTCTTTGAGTAGTGACTCATAATTTTCAGTATACAAGTCTTTCACTTCCTTGGTTAGGTTTACTCCTAGATATTTTATTGTTTTTGTTGCTATAGTAAAAGGAATTGATTTCTGGATTCCAATTTCTTCTAACTTAGCATTTGCATAGAGGAATGCCACTGACTTTTGAATGTTAATTTTGTAGCCTGACACCTTACTGTATTGCCTGATGATTTCCAAAAGCTTCTTGCTGGAGTCCTTAGGTTTTTCCATGTATACTATCATGTCATCTGCAAATAAGGAGAGTTTGACTTCTTCTCTTCCAATCCGTATCCCTTGAATTCCTTGCTCCTGCCTGATTGCTATGGCAATAACTTCCAACACTATGTTGAATAGTAATGGTGATAGTGGGCATCCCTGTCTAGTACCTGATCTGAGTGGAAATGCTTCCAGTTTTTCACCATTGAGTATGATGTTGGCTGTAGGTTTGTTATATATAGACTCCACTATCTTCAGGAATTTTCCATCTATTCCCATTTTTTGTAGTGTTTTGATCATAAAGGGATATTGTATTTTGTCAAAAGCTTTCTCTGCATCTATTGATATGACCATGTGATTTTTGGTCTTGCTTTTGTTGATGTGGTGGATCACATTGAGTGATTTACATATATTAAACCAACCTTGCATGCCTGGGATAAACTCCACTTGGTCATGATGAACAATCTTTTTGATATACTGCTGTATCCGGTTGGCTAGAATTTTGTTCAATATTTTCGCATCTATGTTCATCAGAGATATTGGTCTGTAGTTTGTATTATCTGTATCCAATAATAAACAAATATATTTTTAAAAGGATTATATTCCTAGATTAAATAGATAATGTATATTATACAAATGATTGGATTATTAAGAAATGAAGTCTTGCTCCTTTAGTTATTTGTATTCATATTTATAAATATACTTATTTATATATCTTAAATAATTACTTTAAACTCTTACATAAATAAACTAGAGGAAATAATGATTTATATATCACATATCACTCTTAACTATATACTTAGATACACAGCCATGAAAGCATGCATGCATTATTTGGAAATATACTGCCAATTTTCTCTGAAAATTATAACCTCTTACTTTAACAACATATGAGTTCTTGACTCCATAGTTATAAACAAAAGCAGCACAGTTTACGCTTTGAACACCTAACAGTGCCAAGCCCTCCCCAATTACTGGTCCTTTTTAGAACATTTTTTTTTACTGTGCTAATACTTATTTGGAGACACAACTTAATAAAATGTTATCAAGATTTTATTAAACAAGTTTGTTCATTGAATAATGACAATGACTAAACAGAGAATCACGTAAGAGCCATGTAACACTCTTTTCCCATTTTAGTGACCTTGAATGGAGCTTTTTAGTGTTTTTCATATAAACCCTAAACTTTTTTTCATTATTATTAAATATCTTACTTGCAGTAAGTCTTGTGTCAAAATAGTTATCTCTGGGGGCCAGGTGGTAATGCAGCAGATTAAGCACACATGGCACAAAAAGCAAGGACAGGCACAAGGATCCCAGTTCGAACCCTCTGCTCCCCACCTGTAGGGGAGTCACTTTGCAAGCGGTGAAGTGTTCTGCAGGTGTCCATCTTCTTCGCCCCCCCTCTCTCTTCCCCTCCTCTCTTTATTTCTCTCTGTCCTATCTAACAACAGTGACAGTAATAACAACAACAACAATAATAACAATAAACAACAAGGGCAACAAAAGGGAGAGTAAAATTAAATTAAAAGTTATCACTATATTTGCTGTCTGTTCAAGGCCACTGGCACTGTATTTCCATTGAGTTTTTCACAAGTATTTCATGCAACGCAAATAGTTTACAGAGTTTACAGAGTTACATGGAATTGGGCAAAGATCAGATAATTATTCAGAAAGATTAAAACCTCATTGCACAATGAGTTTATAATGTGGAACTAAAGATGGTTACAAGTAAATAAGAGATAAGGATATCATTGCTTCATACCTCATAAACAAAAAGCAAAAACTTGCTTTAAAATAATTGACTCCTTTAAATTCATGGAATTCTAAGGGAGGGAAAGAAGGAGCCACCAATGTCTCCTGGAGCGCAAATTCCCCAGAACCCCACCTCACTAGGGAAAGAGAGAGGCAGGCTGGGAGTATGGATCCACCTGTCAACACCCATGTCCAGTGGGGAAGCAACTATAGAAGCCAGACCTCCCACCTTCTGCATCCCACAATGACCTTGTGTCCATACTACGAGAGGGTTAAAGAATAGGAAAACTGGGAACTGGGCAGTAGTACATGTGGCACAAAGCATAAAGACCAGCTTAAGGATCCCAGTTCCAGCCCCCAACTCCCCACCTGCAGGGGAGTTGCTTCACAAGCAGTGAAGCAGGTCTGCAGGTGTCTGTCTTTCTCTCCCGCTGTCTTCCCCTCCTCTCTCTATTTCTCTCTGTCCTATCCAACAACAACAACATCAATAAAAACAACAATAATAACTGCAACAATAAAACAACAAGGGCAACAAAAGGAAAAATAAACAAATAAAATATTTTTAAAAAGAGAATAGGAGGGAGTCGGGCTGTAGCGCAGCGGGTTAAGCGCAGGTGGCGCAAAGCACAAGGACCGGCATAAGGATCCTGGTTCGAACCCCGGCTCCCCACCTGCAGGGGAGTTGCTTCACACGCGGTGAAGCAGGTCTGCAGGTGTCTATCTTTCTCTTCCCCTCTCTGTCTTCCCCTCCTCTCTCCATTTCTCTCTGTCCTATCCAACAACAACAACAACAATAATAACTACAACAATAAAACAACAAGGGCAGCAAAAGGGAATAAATAAATAAAATAAATATTTAAAAAAAAAGAGAATAGGAAAGCTATCAAGGGAGGGGATGGGATACAGAGTTCTGGTGGTGGGAACTGTGTGGAGTTGTATTCCTCTTATCCTATGGTTTTGTCAGTGTTTCCTTTTTATAAATAAAATTTAAAAAATAGATAAATAAAGAAAGAAAGAGAGAAAGAAATGAAGGAAGGAAGGTCAGAAGGAAGGAAGGTAAGAAGGAAGAAAGAAAGAGAGAAAGAAAGAGCTGATCTTTAATGTCCCTTCCAGGCCTGCTGGGCCAAGATGAGCACAGATGGAAGTCTATGCCACTGGTGGCAGTCCTTACAGATGTGACAAAGAATGTCAGAGTGCTGGGATAGCAAGAGGGTGTTTCTTCCCAGGCACGTGCTCTCGTCCCTGGGTTGGAGAGAATTCAACTGGAGCCAACCTAGGTTGCTGCTTACTCAGCAACGTGGGAGAGGAATCAGGAACTCTCGTGGCTGAGTGGGAACGCAATCCAATGTTTATTGATTATAAAAGAATCTGCCTTTATATCTTCTGAGACAGAAGTCTCAGGCTGGAAAAAGGAAGTGGGTAGGAGAGTGGGTGGAGAGAAGGAAAAGAGCGGGAATTCCATCTAACCAGCGGGGATTAAACCAATGCCCTGCAGGCAGGGCGGGTCTCAGGCAAAACAGTGATGATGTAAATAGACCACAGCATCAAACAATGCAAGGGAACCTGGCATGATGACCAACACGGATAGAAACAGAAGCATTAGCCAAAGGAGAAATGATGACCAACATCAGAGTTCTCAAAGAGGAGAGCATAGTTACCTTTTGTTGAAATGAAGAAAAGAAACAAAGTCTTTTTTTTTTTTCAGGAAATTTTCCCATACATTCTCCTCCTCAATTTCTAGTAAAATTAGACTCTTTTTAATTTATTTTTTGTTGGACAGAGACAGAGAGAAATTGAGAGGGGTGGAGGAGATAGAGAGAAGGAAAGACACAGAGAGACACCTGCAGCCCCACTCGAACCCCAGCTGTTGGCACTGTACTGTGTGCACTTAGCCAGGTGTGCCACCGCCTGGCCTCTATAAAACCAGACTCATCCCTGCTTCTAAACCCTGTGCTCATAAGTCTTATTGTCTCTGGCTGTTTGCATCATCTCTGCACATATTGTTCCCAGGCTAGAGAGGGATATCTGCAGGCAAAGCTCCCATACTGAGTGTACACAGTCACTGAGCAGTCAACTCTTTGAATGCATAGCTAGACCAGACCCCTGAGGACTAATACAATGTATAGGAGAAGAAATAACAAAAGTTGATTTTTGTGAAGTGTGTGCCAAGACTTTACATGATTCCTTTATTTCTCATAAATTGTTATGGCAAGTAGATTTTATGACCAACCCCGGCAATTAACACTGAAGCTTGGACCTATCACTGGACTTTCCAAGATTTACACAAAAACAACTAGAAGACAATCTTTCCTTCTGCTTTCTTTCTGTCTTATTTTTTGTGGCCTCCCATATACACAATTTCACTCCTCCAGGCTGATTTTTTTTCACTAAGATAAACAGAGAAATAGATGACACAGCTCTGGGTCTTCCTCTAGGGTCACAGGACCTCCCATGTAGTTCCATGGGACTCAACCCTTCAGTCATCTGTCTCTCCAGCCCTGGAAGGTCTTGCTGACAACAAGGATCAGGCTCCACCCAAGATGCTGAGTGGTCAGGCATTGGAAGGAATCTCTACCCTTACTACATGAGTTATTGGCCCTCCTCACCTACTCTACAGATCTCACTTTGAAAATGTTTAAAGAAGAAATACATTTAAATGTGAGTGTGATTTCCTGTGAGTTTTGAAATTAGTAAAAAGTATTGCCAAGTGCTAAGCAAATGCTGATCTATTTTATGAGTTAATAGATTAAGTTGGATTTCAGTGGTGTTCCTGTATCATAGGCAGTACACACATGCAGATGTCTTTCTCCAAAGTTTGGAAGCAGTTGGTGTTGATCACAACCATTGCCAACTTTCTGTATTGTTTCAGAAGAATGATGCACGCAGAATTTGAGTCTGACTCTTGCTTATCCAAAAAAGTTTGTGAAAGTTTTTCAAGAGCTCAAGTGATTCTCCCGAAAAAAGAAAAAAAAATAGCCCCAGGACATTTTTTTGGTGTGTTAAATTGTTAGTTTTGAAAGACAGAACTCATCTTCAATTTTCCGAGTAGACAGTAAGCTGCTCTACATTACGTTTGAATTGTGATTTAAAAAAAAAGAAGTCAGAAAAATTGATCCTATGTAGGTTAAGCCCATCTATATAATGTTGGCTGTAGGTTTGCTATCTTCAGGAATTTTCCATCTATTCCCATTTTTTGTAGTGTTTTGGTCATAAAGGGATGCTGTGTTTTGTCAAAGGCTTTCTCTGCATCTATTCATATGACCATGTGGTTTTTGGTCTTGCTTTGATTGATGTGGTTGATTGATTTACAGATATTAAACCAACCTTGCATGCCTGGGATAAACCCCATTTTGTCATGATGAACAATCTTTTTAATATACTGCTGTATCTGGTTGTTCAATATTTTAGCATCTGTGTTCATCAGAGATGTTGGTCTGTAGTTTTCTTTTTTGGTTGTGTCCCTGTCTGCTTTTGTTATCAAAGTGATGTTGGCTTAATAGAAGCTGGAAGGGAGTATTCCAGTGTCATCAATCTTCTGGAACTTTTAAAAGTAGAGGTATTAGTTATTCTTTGAATGTTTTGTAGAATTCATTTGTAAAACCACCTGGTCCAGGACTTTTATTTTTGGGTAGATTTTGATAACTGTTTCAATTTCATTAGCTGTGATGGGCCTGCTCATGTTATCTAGTACCTCTTTACTTAGTTTTGGAAGTTGGCAGGTATCTAGGAAACTGTCCATTTCTTCCAGGTTCTCTAGCTTGGTGGCATATAGTTGTTCATAGAAGCCTCGCAGGATAAGTTGAATTTCTGCAGTGTCTGTTGTGCGTTCTCCTTTTATTTATGATCCGATTTATTTAAGTCTTCTCGCTTCTTTATTTTGTGAGTCTGGCTAAAGGTTTGTCGACTTTTTTTCACTCTTTTTCTTTTTTCTTTTTTTTTTAATTTAACAAAGGAGACATTAACAAAACCATAGAATAAGAGGGATAAAATTCCGCACAATTCCCATAACCCGATCTCCATATCTCATCCCCTCCCGATAGCCTTCCCATTCTCTATCTCTATGGGAGTACGGATACAGGGCCGTTGTGGGTTGCAGAGGGTAGAAGGTCTGGCTTCTGTAATTGCTTCCCCGCTGAACATGGGCATTGACTGGTCAATCCACACTCCCAGCCTGTCTCTCTCTTTCCCTAGTAGGGTGGGGCTCTGGGGAAGTGGGGCTCCAGGACACATTGATGGGGTTGTCTGTCCAGGGAAGTCTGGTCAGCATCTTGCTGGCATCCGGAACCTGGTGTCTGAAAAGACATCTTGTAGGTGAAACAGATTAGATGTGGTGTCTCAACTGGTAAACTGCCGGACTGTTACCAGCCACTTATTCTCTCCCTAGGCTCTTCTCTGTCCATGAACCACAGGTGTTTGCACTCACCGGTGATTTGGTGGGTTCTTGAAGTCGTTCTAGTCCTATTTTGTTGTGGTCCCAAATGGTATCCTTTGGTATTCCTCTATTCTTGCCTTTTTTTCCTGCTTTTACTGGCATGCAACATCTTGTTCCATCCTCTTAAAGTAAGGTTCTTTTTATTTTTTTTTGAACATGTGTTTCTTGAAGACATAAAATAAATTATGTTCTTTATTCCATTTAACTACTCTGAGTCTTATGGAAAACAAATTTAGGCCATTTACATTTAGGGTGATAATTGATGCATATGGTATACTTACATCCATTCTGATTTCTGTTTTGAGGTTATAGATTCTTTTCCCATTTGTTTCTATCTGTCATTTTGTGTGGCTGGGTTTATATGGTGGTTTCCTCAATAATGTTACTTGTATTTTCTGTTGCTCTCTGTTCTTTGCTTTGCGGATTGGTTATCATAAGTGTAATCCAAAATGCTTTTAAGAGATATCTATATACTTATACACCTTATTGTAGGATTGATATTTACACTGAAAAAACAACACATGCCTCCAAATAAAACCATGGACATGGGAAGTACTCAAATACTAGAAGAATGAGTTATGGCATTTGACCCATAAGTAACATAGACCACTTGAGAAAGAGGGATAAGGAAAGGAAGGAAGGGAGGAAGCAAGGAATGAAGGAAGGAAGGGAATAGGAAGGAAGGGAAAGGACAGAAGAAAAAAAATTAGTGACCTTTTCAGTTACACTAATGTTGATGTTTTTATTGTTTATCAATAATTTTTACTAGTGATTTAATACTGATTTACAAAATTATGGTATAACAGGGGTATAGTTCTTCATCAGTCACACCACACAGAGTTCTGTGTCCCCATTCCTTCCACTGGAAACTGCAGTAGTTTTCCCAAGGTCACAGATGTGGGTTGACTATTATTTCTGGAGCTCCAGTAGCACAATTGGTTAGTGCATGGTACTTATATGACTATTATTTCTATGACTATCACACACTCTCTCTCGGTATATATTGCCAGTTTTTCCCTATGGTCCTGCTATCTTTTCCTTTCTCAGTAAGACCTACACCTTATTACTACATCCAAATGTCCTTTTTACCTCCTCTCTCTCTGGGTCCTGATGAAATTGGAGTTCAAAACACTCTGGTCATCTTCCCCTAAAATTTATCCCCCTCTGGGAGTATGGACCAAAATTCTTTTCTGGATGCAGAAGGTGGGAGTTCTGGCTCCTATAATTGCTTCTCCTCTTGACATGGGTGTTGGCAGATGGAGCCATACCCCCAGTCTCTTATCTTTCCCTAGTGGACCAGGGCTCTGGAAAGGTGGGTTCCAGGACACATTGGTGAGGTCATCTGCCCAGAGAAATCAGTATGGCATCATAATAGTATCTGCAACTTGGTAGCTGAAAGGTCATAAGATATAAAGCAGGATACTTTGTTTAATAAACAGGAACCCAGAGATTATGAATAGAGCAGGTGAAATTAGGGATCCTGGGGTGGTAAGAAGCTGGGGAGTCTATTTTAGTTACTTTCCTAGGAGCCCATGACTTTAAATTTTTTTGCTTGAGCTTTATAGTGAACATGTAAGTGGATTGAAAATATTTTCTGGGAAAATGGTGTCAGAGTTGAGAATAGGGCTCAAAAGCTGGATTAGAACAGAGAGTCACTCCCAAACATAAGGAAAGCATATTAGTATGATTAACTGCTTATCCCAACAACCTAACCCAGGACGCATATATATTCAAATTCAACAGAGGAGCCTGTGTTAGGGAACTTTTTATTCAAGTAATATTACACAATATTACATTTCAGGAATATAGAAGTTAACAGGTATCTATACTATATTATGTCCCTCTCTCCAGGTCAAGTTCTGTCCTTAGCTATACAAGTAATCTCTTGATTTATCCACCCTTCGAGCAACCGTTTTCTCCTCATGGACTAAGAGCTTTTGTTTTCTTTTATTTGTTAATTTGCTTCATTTCTTTATCCTCCACATAAAAAGTAGTTGGGTTTGCAGTGTATTCTCTCCCCATTTGACTTAACCCACTTCACATAACTCTCTCTAGGCACATTCATATTGTTGGCAGGATTACGTCTTTTTAATATTTGAAGAGTACTGCATTGTGTATACATGCCTTGTCTGCTATCTCCAGTCATCTATTAGTGGAAAAACCTTTTTAAAAATGAGAATGAAGATATATAAATTAGGAAGAGCAGAACTCATCCAATCTAGTTCAGTGTAATGTCTGAATAAAACTCTTCGGAGTTTCAGTGTTTTTCCTTGCACTTGGTGGCTCCCTTCCTTCTAAGGTCGTATGAATTCTAATAGCTAGACAGTAACTGGAGGCTGGTGACACAAGCACAAGCCCTTGAGAGACACTACAACAGACACTGAGGATCTATTTTGAGGGTAACTTGTCATCTCATGAACTGTCTTACTAGCATCAGCCAATGTATTTCAATGAAAATCTGGTCATAAGAGCTCCTTGATAATGTAGACATGTCCATGAAAATGATTAAAACCGTTTAGCTTTTGAATGATTGATTGATTGATTGATTTACCTATTGAACAGAGACAGAAACTGAGATAGAAAGGGGATATGGAGAGGGAGTGAGAGAGATACCTGTAGCCCTGCTTCACCACTTATGCAGCTTCCTCCCTGCAGGTGTGGACCATGGGCTTGAACCCCAGTCCTTGCATATTGTAATATATACACCCAGTCAGGTATACCACATCCCAGCCCCAAATTTTCTAGCTTTTGACAAACATTTCTGGAAATAGTGATAGACTTCTTTTTGGCGTACCTCTAGTCACCTTTTCTGAAATTAACTCATCATGCTGTATGCACAAATTAAATAAATCCCAGTAGAAAAGAAAGCTGTAATAAATCAATCCACTAATTTTTATTCTTTAAGGGCGATTCCGTAAATCACATTGAAAGTTAGAGACTTGAAAAAGTCATACAAGTCCTTTTTAAAAAGTGAATATTTTGATTACAATAGTCTTTCAGTCACCTTTCCATAGACTAATTACCACAGTAGGCTGGAGATGATTCAAGCTTGTACTTCAGAGTGTCTTTGAAATGGTTGTACTTCTGAAAGCTGCCTTGTTTATGGTGGTGCATAGCTAGAAAGTATTTTCCTGACGTATTGTATGGCAGCCTCGATTCCTGTGCTCATTGTCTTTTCTGCAGAAGGTAACTCTAACAGTCTCTTCCTCTTCTCAAACACTTTTCTCTCAGGTGTCCTCTCAAGGCCATGTGAAGACTTTAATGAGGAAGCTAAAGAAGCATACCAAGGCATTATAATATTTTCTTAATTTCTATTTTCTATTACTAAACTCACCCTCTTTGGAACAAATGTTGGTCATTAGATATGGTCTGAGTTTTGTGCTGCTAACTTTTCTTTATTTAGATGGCAGGTGTGCTATGAAATATATATATATAAAATCCTCAAGCACCTGTGTGTGTGTGGTAGGTCATGGTGCAGAAAAAGACATTGTGACTCAACCAGGGAGATTACCCAAGTTTTCAAAATAATTGAACCAAAAGTCAAGACCAAGCAGTTAGAGGATAGTAATTGACCTCATAACCCCTACTCTGTACTAAGGAAAAACACCAATTTCAAAATATCAGGTACAAAAGGACCCCTAGCACAAGACATTTTATTTCCTCAATTGTGTACACACACAGAGAGAGAGAGAGAGAGAGAGACATGTATCTACAACTGCAAGTATATATATCCACTAACTACGTATCATAGTTGCATATGTGTGTGTGTATGCACCTATACTTTCAAACTGTAAAGACAGGAATGTAAACATCAAATGAGAATCATTATGTAACATTTTAAAGTGAGCACTTCCTATCTGCCAGATATTTCACATGTATCATCTAGTTCTGTAATGAACTGATTAAGATGAGTACTATCTTTTTGTTCTTCTTATTTTATTTTATTGCTACCAGGATTATTGCTGGGATTATAGCTAGAAAGCATTTTCCTGACGTATTGCATGGGAGCCTTGATTCCTGTGCTCATTGTCTTTGCTGCAGAGGGTGACTCTAACAGTCTCTTCTCAAACAGGTCTCTCCCAGGCGTCTCAGTGCCAGCACTGTGAATCCACCACTCAGGGTGGGTGGCCATCTTTTCCTTTCTTTTTTTTTTTTTCCTTCATTTTACTCTTTATATTATACTTGATAGGGAAGAAAGAAATTGGGAGGGAGGGGAACATAGAGAGGGAGAGAGACAGACAGACACTTGGCACTGCCCGTGAAACACCCACCTACAGATGGGGAGTGGGAGCTCCAAGCCAGCAAGGCAATATGCCCTTATCTAGATGAACCACTGCCCAGCCCCATCTCCATTTTATAAATGAGAAGCACAGAATTTCTTTTTTAAGTTACCAAGAATATAGAGTTAGCAAGTGATCAAAATAAAAATCAACAATATAATGGCGTGCATTATTCCGTAGAGACATATATGAGGACACATGCATGGATGACACACATCGGCACCTTGTGTTCTGCATCCAAGCACACGTTTTAACTAAGAAGTCAATTTCGGTTACCACTGATGAAAACACTATTTCTCATTGTCAATTATAGTTACTGAGTCCTGTATGCGAACTCCTTTGGCGAAGTTCACTACTTTCTGAGTCAGGGAGAATGAGCCTTTTCAGGCCCCCTTTGCCCTGTCTTCTGGAGTTTATTTGGTTAACCAGCCCACCTCCAAATGGGTCAACTCATGTTTCAGAGGTGGTGAATTTTTTTTTTTCAGTTATATTACTGTAAAGGCTTATGACCTGAAAGTCATCTTAACTCTGGCGAGCATGTGTCTACTCCAAGAGTCAGCTAGTTTAGTTTCATACAATTCATAAAAGGAGAATGCTTTGATTAATTATTGATGACTCAATGGTTGAAAAAGGACTATTTTCTGGTATATGAAATCTAAATTTCAATGTTCATATCT
The DNA here is from genome assembly GCF_950295315.1 of Erinaceus europaeus. NCBI lineage: Eukaryota > Metazoa > Chordata > Mammalia > Eulipotyphla > Erinaceidae > Erinaceus > Erinaceus europaeus. The sequence goes on from NC_080171.1 coordinate 4,234,849, forward strand.
AAGTGACTGCTGGAACACAGCCATGCACACTCATTTATATGCCTACAGCAGCTTCTGGAGTACAATGACAGAGGTGAGTAGCTGCACCAGAGCCCATATGGCTTGCAAAGTCTAAAATATTCATTACCTGTCTCTCTACAGAGGAATATGGCCAGCCCTTGCTCAAGCATTTTTTAGGCAGACTTTAAGCTTAACTTTCAGGGAGCTGGTTTTCAAAGTCATTCAGGATATGTCACTAATGCCCTCGCCTCACTTGAGTCACTCAAGAATACGTCACTTTCAAGCTGTCCTTTCCAGAATACTGCCAGAGCTGTCTTCTCATGCCAGATGAACATTGATAAAGGCCTAGCAGTCAGGACCAGGCATTGGCACACCTGGTTAAGCACTCACATTATAGTGCACAAGGACCCAGGTTCAAGTCCCCGGTCCCCACCTAAAGGGGAAACTCTCACAAGTGGTGATGCAGGTCTACAGGTGTCTCCCTCTGTCTCTCTACCTCTCTATATTACTCCTCCCCTTTCAATTTCTCTCTGTCTCCATCCAGTAATTAATAAATAAAAACCTAAAAAAGAAAAGGCCTAGCCATCTGAGGAAACCTGGATGTCATAGACTAGGCAATAGAACTAAAGTCCAATCAATCCCCTTCTTTCTCCTATCTAGATCTACACTTTCTTACCTGTAAGAGGAGAGCATTGGGTGATAAAACTAAGATCACTGTGAAAATGACATTCAATATCGGCCCAGGGTAAAGAGTTCAACATGTGAGAATCTAGTTTAAGAATGCATGAGGCCCCAAGGTCCCAGACTCAATCCCCAATACCACCAGGAGCCAGAGCTGAGCAGTATGTGGCTTTCTAACTCACTCCCTCTCCTTAAAAAAATTAATATTTTAAAAGTCATCCTATAATTAGGTTAAACACTTGCATTAACTGAACATTAACCAGAAACAGGCAAGAAAAACGAATATGCCATTTCAATTTCTTACAGTTCAGCACTTGTCTGGGTTGCTGAGTTATCAGTTATGGAGGTAAACTAGGTAGAAAAATGCTCCCATAAGATGTTCATGCCTTAACACCTAGACCCTGTGAAATCTCACTTTACATACAGCAGTTTATGAAAGTTTACTTGTGTTACCCAACATAATGAGCATAACTAAATAAGTTGCCTCAGAGATTATTAAATTCAGTTTACTGATGAGGATACTGAACTCATTAAAAAAAAAAAAAGAAAACTTGTCTATGGTCAAGGTGTTTAGAATCACTGTTTTGCTGGATGTAGATCACTCAATAGATCCATCACTGCTGCCCCTCAGAACTGAAAGGCTAGCAATATTCTTTGCATCTCTAAAGCATCAAAGATGAATATGTTGCCTCTCTTTTTTTAGCCTAGACATAATTGCTACAGACTTGCCTGTTTACCTAAATGTTCTGAAGAAACCGCATGCACTTCTTCAAATTAAGAATGCAACAGGGGGAAATGCTGTACTGATAAATAAACTTCCTTGTGGTGGCAGCTGTCAGAATGGAGGACAACCACAGCCAAAGCAGGGGTTCCCAAAACTTCTGCTAGAAAGCATGCTCAGCAAGTGTGGATATATAGGTTTGAGGCAGACAGAGACTAAGAGGGAAAGTGGGCACAGAGAAACACCTGCAGCACTGGTCACTGCTGGTGAAGCTTCCTCCCTATAGGTGGGGGCCAGGAGCTTGAACCTGTGTCCTTGCACTCTGTAACATGTGCACGCTACCATGTGTACTCTATCAGGAGAAGCACTGCCCTGCCCTTAAAAAATATTTATTTAAAATGCCACTCCTCAGTTTTTCTTTTTCTTTATTTTTAAGATTTTATTTATTTTTAATGGGAAAGATAGGAAGAGAGAGAAGAAGGAGAAGAAGAAAGAGAAGGGGAGGGAGAGAGAGAGAGAGGGAGAGGGAGAGGAGGAGAAAACCAACATTACTTTGGTACTTGGTACTCATACTATCAGGAATTGAACTTGGGACCTCATGCTTGAGAGTCCAATGCTTTATCCACTATGATACCTCCCTGTGATACATCAGTGCAACATTTTAGGATCTTAACATTAAAGAGTTATTTGTAGACTCCACCCCATGGGTGAAGAAAACAAAACCAAAAAATGAACAAATGGGATCATATCAAATTAAATTAATAAGTTTCTACACATCAAAAGAAAATTCCATAAGGAGAAACAGGAAAGCCAGCAAATGAGTGTGCAAAAAGATATTTGCACACTACATTTCAGATAAGTGGTTGATATCAAGCACCTTTAAAGAACTCACACAGCTCAACAACAAAAAATAAAAGAACATCCCAATAAAAAGTGGGCAGAAGATATGAATAGATGGTTCTCTGAAGAAGAGATACACACGCAGAAATATTCAAATTTGCTCGTCACCAGAGAAATGCAAATTAAAACCACATTGAGATTCACACCTGTGAGAATGGGCTCTATCAATAAAACAAGAGAAGCGGGAGTCGGGCTGAAGCGCAGCGGGTTAAGCGCAGGTGGCGCAAAGCACAAGGACTGGCATAAGGATCCCGGTTCAAACCCCGGCTCCCCACCTGCAGGGGAGTCGCTTCACAGGCGGTGAAGCAGGTCTGCAGGTGTCTATCTTTCTCTCCCCCTCTCTGTCTTCCCCTCCTCTCTCCGTTTCTCTCTGTCCTATCCAACAATGACGACAACAACAATAATAACTACAACAATAAAACAACAAGGGCAACAAAAGGGAATAAATAAATAAAATAAAATATTTAAAAAAAACAAGAGAAGTGTTGGAGAGGATGTGGAGAGGAGCTCTGTTACATTGCTGATGGGAATGCAAACTGGTGTAACTACTATAGAGAACAGCCTGGAGAATCCTTAAACAAATACAAATGTAAATACGTATGACCCAGCAATTCCACTCTTAGGCATTTACCCTAATGAGATAATCACACTAATTCGAAGGGATATATACACTCCCGCGTTCATAGCAGCTTTATTCAAAAAACTTGGAAACAACCACAATGCCTTTCAAGAGATGACTGGATAAAAAAAAAGTTATGGGATATATACTCAGTGGAGTTTTATTCAGAAATAAAAAGGTGATATTGTGTCCTTTGGGGTAAAGTGGATAGAGTTGGAGAAGATGATGCCCAGTGAAGCGAGTCAGGAGGTGAAGGACAACTACAGGATGGTTTCACTCATGTGGAATAAACAAACATGAAAAACAAAATGTCAACAACTTTTCAAGACTGTGGGAGAATTATGGTGGTTATCTGTGGAGATGGGGACATAAACTGTTGGTGATGGGAGTGGTGAAAAACAAAAGACTATACTGTAAACCATTACTCAATTAAAAAATACAGAGCATCAATGTGTACTGGAGCCCCACCCTACTAGGGAAAGAGAGAGAGAGACAGACTGGGAGTATGGATCGACCAGTCAACGCTCATGTTCAGCGGGGAAGCAATTACAGAAGCCAGACCTTCCACCTTCTGCATCCCACAGTGACCCTGGATCCATACTCCCAGAGAGATAGAGGGATAGAGAATGGGAAAGCTATCAGGGGAGGGGATGGGATATGGAGATCGGGTTATGGGAATTGTGTGGAATTGTACCCCTCTTATTCTATGGTTTTGTTAATGTCTCCTTTCTTAAATAAAAAAAAAAAATACAGAGCATATCATAGACTTGCTTGGCTCCATGTTACTGGCTAATGATTCAGAGCTGGCACAGTGAACTCAGAAGGTCAAATATCCTTTCTGAATGACAAAGGTGAAGTTTGCCTGCATCTAGGTAAAGGAAATGGTTAATTATACAATCATGACCAACTGTAGTGATGGGTAAGTGAATGGAAGAAAAACCACTGGTTTCTGTCACATTATCCATGAGGCTACTTCTCACATGTGGTCTGTTTTTCTCCTGAGCATGAGCCTATGAAGCTGGCATTTGCACTTGAGCTTTGGGTAAGGACACAGAGGGACTGAGCAGAGCCTACTACATGCTGGACGCTACACATCGACGAATTCGCAAACTAGTTTCACTACCGAATCCTCTCCTAAAAATGTTCCAGTCTCATGTTACTCCCAGTTTACATGAAGAGAACAGGAATTTACAAAGATGATATGAGTAAGTAGTGAACAGCTGTATGAGTCCCAACTTCTTGTCACTCTCTGGCAGCGGATTCCTGAAATGTCTAAGTGGAAACTCCCAGCTAAGAACTGTAAATAGATCTCCAAAGAGATGCAGGCAGAGCCATGGTGCAGAACCTCTTTGGGGAAGAAATCTTGACTGACCTCAAGAGTCCTTTATCTCTGCAAGTGTCAGCTCCTCCAGCTCAGTCTCAACTCCCTCCCCTTAGAAATTGCAGCATCAGGTTCTAAACCTGAGTGAAATCAGACTCTCCACATTCAGGACTCCTCTGTTACCATAGATTCACAGCAAACAATCCTAAAAAAGTAACCTGTAGGACCCCGAGTCTGCACTGCAGAGAGAGTCAGCACTGTGATTTCTGTCTCTGTCTCTCTCTCTCTCTCTCTCTCTCTCAGTCTGAAAAAAAAATCCCCAAAATCTGAAGCTCCATCAAATGACTAGACATATAATTTCATCTTACAGTCCTGAAGGCTGTAAGTCTGTGAATCAAGATGATGCCAGTCAAACAAAGTTGTGTTTCTTCTCGAAGTTGTAGAAGAGAACATTTTCTTGTCTCTTCAGCTTCTAGAGGTTGTTGACATTCCTGTGTCCATGCCTGTTTTTGTCCATCTTCCAGGGCAAGGAGTCATCATCCTCAAATCTCTCTTTTTTTCCAAGCTCTACTTTTGTTATCAAATAATCTCTCACTCTCTGGCTCTGATCATCCTCTGCTTCATATAGAGAAGAAATTTGTGATTACATTGTGTCTACCCATATCAGCCAGAATAGCTCCCTGACTCAAAACTCATGACTTTATCACACCTTCTTTGTTGTCAGATAAAACTCACCAACTCTGGAGATGAGGATTTGGGCATGTTTGGAATGAAAGATAGCTCTTTGTCTGTCACAGTATCCTTTCTACCACACCGTCTGTTTTCCTCAGTAAAGACACTACTCTCTGTCTAGGTGTTTAAGCTGGTAACCTGTGATGAATTACAGCTTGTTTTGGTCTATTTTTTGTTTGTTTGTTTGTTTTACTAGAGCACTTCTCAGCTCTGGTTGATGGTGGTGCAGGGAATTAAAGCTTGCGTTGTGTAGCCTCAGGCATGAGGGTCTCTTTGTATAACATTATGCTACCTTCCCCATCTGACTATGACTTTGCCTTATGTCCCATATCTTGGTGACCACCACCAAATTCTGTCAACTCTACCTCCAGAAGCTCTCCCTTGAGATCTTTCCACACTCACATCTGCTAGTGTCATCTGAACATTCTCTGCTCGGCTGTACAGAGTTCAATTCTGGTACTAAGTCTTGAGGCAGAAGCTTGTAAGTCTTTGAACATGTCTGAGAAATTTTTTAACATTTTAATAGAAATAAAATAATGATCATTGCCAGAGGTTTTGACAATCAGTCCATTGAGAGGATACCATGGCTGAATAGTGGACTCTATCAGTGAGCAGTCAAGGCTTATTTTGAGTTACAGAAGGCTACTTCCTTGCCCTGGGACATCTGGCTGGTTAATGAAGTTCTCCAATTCTTGGTTTCCTCACCTGTAATATGGAATTTGTGAATTACTCAGAGACTCAAACTGTAGTGACGTAGGCACTTACATTGTTCATGTGTGATTTGTTAGAAGCAAGACATTATATAAGCAGTCAGTCAGAGCCTGGTGATATTTCCCTCTTCTGCAACTCAGCCAAGGCCATCTCTGGCCAAGAAGCATCAGCTTGTCTGTCTCTCTATGGCTCTCAAACACTTACGGTCTGCAGGAAGCAACTTCCTGCTCATTCTTGTCTGGGGTGGGTTCAGTTTCTATTTTCATACAGCTAATGAGGAGGGGGTGTTGCTCTTCAAAGAAAATAGTGCTCCCTCTTGAGCACAGCCTACATTGCAAAGGAAAGGATTTTGGAGGGATGCTTAAAAGTGCAGTCACTGAGTCGAGGTATAGCTCATTTGGTGGGGTATGTGCCTTGCTGTGCACTGGGCTCAGGTCCAGGCATCGACACCACAGGAGAAGCTCTGCACTGTGGTGTGTGTCCGGCTCTCTCTGTGTGTCACTCTGTCTATCTCAAGTAAAGGGAATAAAAAATGGCAGCCGAGGAGCAGTGAAATCATGCATGTGCAGGGTTCCAGTCTCACAGGTTTAAAAAAGGGCGGGGGAGAAAGAGGAGAAGGAGACGTAGAAAAAGGAAGAGGCAGAGGAGAAGGAGGAGAAGAAGAAGAGTAGGAGGAAGGAGAAGGAGGAGAAGAAGGAGAATGAAGAAGAGAAGATGAAAAAGAGGAGGAGGAGAGGAAGGAGAAAAAGGAAGAGGAGAAGGTGAAGAAGAGGAGGAAGAGGAGGAGGAGGAGGAGGACAAGGAGAAGAAGGGGCACTCACATGCACCTGTGGTCGTGAAGTAGCTCACTTGAATAGTGCAGGGCTGCTTTGCCTTGTGTGAGACCTGGGCTCGAGAGTGACCCCAGCACAATAAAGGAGGCTTCAGTGTTGGTGTTGCTGTTTCTTTCTTTTTTAATTTTTTGTTTTGTTTATTTATTATTGAACAGGGACAGAGAAATTCAGAGGGGAGGGAGAGGGAGAGAGGGAGAGAGACAAAGAGACACCTACAGCCCCGCTTCACCACTCAGGTTGGGACCAGGGGCTAGAACCTGGGTCCTTTGAGCACTTAACCAGGTGCACCACCACCTGGCCCCCAGTGTTGCTGTTTCTTTTGCTCTCCCTACTTCTCTCTTTCTCTGGCTCTCGGGCTCTGTTAGAAAAGAATACATTACATATGTCTTTATTTGCAAAAATTATAAAATCATAAAACTGTGAAATAGATCTGATCAGGTGAGCAGTCTTTGGGCTTATGTGCAAACAGCTTCAGAGTAAGTCTTTTACTGCTTTTGTCTGCTCCTGTTTTTGGTTATAGCTTTTTTTTTTTTTTTCAAATTGTGGTTCTTACATTATTAAACATCATGGTCATCCCCCAATGCACACAAAATAACTTCTCCATTTGCAAAATTGAGGTGCTAAATATACCGCTAATAAATGTTACAAATAACTGTCACATGGATTCTGTGACTTGCTAAACATTAACCACCTCTGCTACAAATTTGTTTCAGTCCTACATCAACAAAAATCCAACTGCTAGAGAGATTCACTCTGAATTCCAAACAGAGCCATATGCAACAGGACACATTTGCTCCTTAAAGGACAAGATATTAAGCCAAAAGTTGAACTTGTGAACTGCTGTTCACCCATAGAAACATGATTGAAATGAACAGGTAATTGCATAATTATGTTTTCAAAATGTAATTTGTGGAAAGAAATGCAGTAGTACTCGGTTCAAACACCCTTTTTTAACATTTATTTTTATTTCTTTAGTACGGATAGACATAAAGAGAAATTGAAATTGAGAGGAGGAGAGGGAACAGAGATGGAGAGAGACAGAGAGATACCTGCAGTCCTGCTTCACCACTTGTGAAGCTTTCCCCCTGCAGGTGGGGACTAGAAGCTTGAACCCGGATCCTTGTGCACTGTTAATATGTGTGCTTAACTAGGTGCACCACCACCTGGCCCCTCCAAATACACTCTTCTGAACCAAAGCACCATCCTCTGGAAGATGGAAAATTCAGTTACACCATTTGTGGCTGTACCTTGCACTGGGAAATTGCCCTCAGCCTCAGGGGCCTGTCACTAGCCATTGTTTCTTCTCCCATTGGTCACGAATGGCTCAGCCTCATCTGAAATAACTGTGAACTGCCGGGCTAGCTTCTCGGGTGGGAGAGAGACGACCAGGAACTCATGGCTCTCCCAGGAACTCATGGCTGAGCGGGAATGCAATCCCTCCTTTATTGATCAGATACATGGCCTTTTAAGCATCTCTTCACCGGAAGTGGCAAGGGGAAAGGAAATGACTAGGAGAGGGGGCGGAGCAAAAAAGGAGCGCGGACAGAATATAGGAAGCTTCCATCTAACCAGTGGGGATTAAACCAATACCCTGCAGGCAGGGCGGGTCTCAGGCAAGACTGTGACTATGTAAATAGACCACAGCATCAAGCAATGCAGCAGACCTGGCGTGATGACCAACAGTGAACAACCATCTGAGCTCCAGAACCCCCTTAGCATGTAGCAGCAACACAGTCAACCACCCTGAGAGACGTTTTCCTCCATCCCTCATCATCTTGCTGCCTCCTTTTGTGATGACAGGTGTGACTCCTGATAGCACAGCTGCCTTAGTGTGCATCTCAGAGTCGTCTATCCTCAAATAACAATTTAAAAACTCAATCTAAGGCAATGCTGACAAGCCAGTGCTGGGCTCCTACTATGGCAATATCCTACAAAGAAAGCCTCCTGCACTGCTTAAACCAGCTGCAATTCAACTCCCTCCATCTTGGAAAGAGCAGAGATGGGGGCCGGGCGGTGGTGCACCCAGTTAAGTGCACATAGTACTAAGCACAAGGACTGGCTCAAGGATCTGAGTTTGTGCCCTCACTCCCCACCTGTGGGGGGGGGGGGGTTGCTTCACAAGTGGTAAAGCAGGTGCCTATCTTTCTCTCTCCCTCTCTGTCTTCCCCTTTCCTCTCAATTTCTCTCTGTCCAATCCAAAAAAAAAAAAAAGCCTGCCAGGAGCAGAAGCAGTGGATTTGTAGTGCTATCACTGAGTCCCAGGCAAAACAAAAAAAAAGCAGTTATTTATAGTGACCAGAATCAACCTATTTTTCTGGAAAGGGGTTTGCCTTTATTACCTGCAAAACTTTGACCTGCCCAGGAGTCAGGCGGTAGGTAGCACAGTGGGTTAAGTGCATGTGGCGCAACGGTTCAAGCCCCCGGGTCCCCACCTGCAGGGGAGTCGCTTCACAGATGGTGAAGCAGGTCTGCGGGTGTCTGTCTTTCTCTCCCCCTCTCTGTCTTCCCCTCCTCTCTCCATTTCTCTCTGTCCTATCCAACAACAACGACATCAATAGCAACAACAATAACTACAACAATAAAACAAGGGCAACTAAAGGAAATAAATAAATAATTTTAAAAAACCAAACTTTGACCTGCATAATTACCCACAAACATAGAGAATCGATGATTCACCAGGTTTCCATGAAAGGTTCCCAACCTTTCAGATCAAAGGTCTTTTGTATTTTAGGAGAGAGAGGTCCTGCCATGGGCATATGTGGGAAATCCTTGCTCCTCACCATCTCTTCTCCTCCAGAACACACTCAACTCACTGAGCTATTGAAGACGCAGCTGAGATACTGTATTAGAGAGGATACTCTTGCGAGAAGTGGTCTACAGAAGAATGGATGGGGAGCCGAGAGATGACATACTGGATTAAGCACACATAGTGCTAAGCACAAGGACTCAGGCAATGATCCTGATTCGAGCCCCTGGTGATCCCCACCGGCAGGGGAGACACTTCACAGGTGGCAAAGCAGGTCTGCAGGTGTCTCTCTTTCTCTCTCCCTATCTCCCCTTTCCCTCTCAATTTCTCTTTGTCCTATCCAATAAAATGCATGAAAAAAAATCACCAGAAGCAGTAGATAGTAGATTCATAGTGCCAAGACTGAGCCTCAGTGACTGGAGGCAATAAATAAATAAATAAATAAATAAATAAATAAATAAGATATGGAGTCAGGGCACCAGGCCAAGTGGTAAGATATCTTCAAATAACGCTCGCATGAAGTATGGAGGGGGCGGGTAGAAAGTGATTAACTTTGTGTGAAGATGGTAGAGGAAGGTCAGGGAAGTTTCCCAAAGCAGTTGACTTGGAAGCTGAGTCTTAGAAAACAAGAATACTTTGGCCAAGCTTTCCAGTCCTCTAAGCTGGAACCAAGTCAAGATGATGCAGCACGGGTATCAATTACGCCATGAAGGTCTTGAGACGAAAGCAGGAAGTCCTGGTTTGAAAAAGAACAGTGTGTGTATGGTAGGTGGGACCCAGTGGCACACATGGTTGAACATACATGCTACCATGCACAAGGACCCAGGTTCTAGCCCCTTCTCCCCAAATGCAGGGTGGGGATTGGGGGATGCTTCAAGAGCAGTGAAACATGTTTGCAGGTGTCTATCTTTTTTCTTTTACTATCTCTTTCTTCCCTCTCAATTTCTCTGTGTCATATTAAATAAAATAGAGAGGGGAAAAAATGGCAGCTTGTAGTGCCAACATTAAGCCCCAGTGATAACTGACAGCAGTTTAAAAAAAAAACAGTTTGCTCATTTGACACTGAGTCACAACATGACAGTGAAACCCCAGCAGTTCTGCACACAGTATGTGCAATGTTAATTATTAAAATATTTTTGCATGTGCACGCTACCAGATACACCACCAGCAGACACGTTGGCCTTTTGTTTCAACTCAGTAGGGACTGAGTCTGAACTTGTGTACACTGTCCCGGTGAGTTATTCTGCCAGCCTTCCATCATTTCTCAATCCGACTATCCTAGGCAAAGGAAATAATACTAATCTGAAGGAAAACCATTTTGGAAAAACTTTGAATAAGAAGTTTGGGAGGTGAGAGAGTTGAACTGAGATTCAAGCATCCACACGGCCATGGTCCAACTTTATGCCCAGGGCTCTGTGCAGCCTTGGTCAAAACAGCTTTCCTTGAGTCCTTGGTTTTGACTCATTTCTATAGTGAGTGTGTATGTGAGTGTGAGAGGGGAGGGCTAAATAAAGTTTGTACTTGTTCTGAGTTGTAGCTTCTATACCTTAAGATTTCATACCTTAGAATCAGAGGTAGAGGGGGGTTCTACCCTGAACTTTTATGGTGACATATCACTTCTTTGAATAACTATAGCTTCAAGCAGAGAAATATTCTTGACACTTTTATAGGCATTTTCACTTTATTACTTTGAAATTTCATCAAGATTTTCAAGTAGTCATGTAAATGTCTTCTGGTAAATACCAAGGAATGTTCTTTGAGCTTCCTGCTCACTGTCATCTATAATTATAATAATCTCTTCAAAGAAAATATTCTACATAATTAAAAGGTCATGCACTGAAAAATAAAGTTGAAGGTAGCATATGAGATGAGTAAGAATATACACGTGAGTACAGCAGGGCTGTGTGAATGTCATGAGTGAATGTCATTTGTATTTACCCAATTTTAATAATAAAAAGAAAAAAGAATTGAAGCCATTTAAGATGCTTACTAAGAACGGGAGACCAAAATTATATTAAAAATTAAGAAAAGCCAAGAGGTAAGATAACCCAGCAAGGTCAATTTTGGAAAGTTCCAACTCTGGAAAAACTTGTTTTTTTAGACTTTCAAATGTTCCTCTTCACAGAGGTGACTCCAGTATTTCTTCTGAGGAAGGTGTAAGGGGGTGGTGGGCTTTTTGAGGAGAGTTACTGCTGGTAATGGGAGTCACATGATTTGGGTGTTTTCTTTATGATAGAGGAAGCCACTACCTTAGCAGTTTCTCAAAGTGCTCTTGGAAAATGGCTCTGGGAGAAGTTTTAATTTGTAGGCTCCTTCTGGAAGCTAAACCCATTTCTGTTACTGTCTGTAATTCCTCAGCTGTGCTGATCTTATAAGGAGTCACACCATAAGGTTTGCTGTGAAAAATCAATGAATCTAGGAGTAAATCCCAGAACTGGAAAACTTGAAGCCTGCAGCAGTAAATGAGGCACCGTGAGGTCGGTACGATTAATATTCTGGATACAGAAAAGAGGAGAAAATTACTGACATGCTTGACACTTGTTAACTACTCACTAGAGAACTGGGAAGGTTCAAGAAGAGTTTGCTTTACTTATGGAGAATGGTCCTATTATCCAACAACCAGATACCTCAAAAGAATACAAAGCAATTTTGATGATGCTTTCCCAGTGAAGCTCTGAACTGGTTTCTCTGGCCAAAGAGACTTTCTTTCTGCATTTGTTGAGTTTTACCTTCTGGACTCAATAAGAGCAAGAGGAGAAGAGATTGAATGGAAATTGTCTAGACGCTCGACTTGCTCTATTCCTCAATCAGGAAGAGACAGGTGGGAGTTTAGCAGTCCTCCCTGCCAAGTATGAGTTCGGGGAAATAAATGCTATATAAGGTGCAGTTCCTAAGTAATATTGTAGGGATTCCCCTTCCGCTCCCCTCCTCCTCATCTCACAGGACTGAGTCAGCCTCTCCCACTCTTGGCTCATCCTCTCAGGTAAGAATAAGGAGTCACAGATCTCCTGGATGTGTCCAGAGCTCTAGGCCTGCCAGAGATCCAAGCCAAGCTAGGGAACAGTGCATCGTTCTCATGGTGGGTGGTCTGTTGAGATGCCAACCCCCTTTGTGAGCACGGTGAATCAGTCCTCAGCAGATCTGCAAAGTGGTCCTCCAGTTACCTCCAAGGCCTGTGTTCACAGCAGGAAATCCTAGCTAGATACACAAAAAGTGGCTTAGTTAAAACTGAGGTTTGTGAGAGCTTAAACAAGAGATGACTGCCTTCAGTTCTTAGCCTTTTTTCAGAACCTGGACTGCAAACAACCTGAAAGTCAGAATATATATGAAAGGGCCATGGCTGTTTTTGCTGATGCTTCAGCCAGCCAGCCTGGAAAATAAAACCTAACTGAAGTTAGAGTATTATTTAGCAGTTTAAAAAAATGATATTGCATATGCTCTGGGATAAAGTGAATGGAACTCAAGAAGATGAGACACAGGAAGCAAGTAAGGACGCGAAAGGCAAACACAGAATGATTTCCCTCATACGTGGGACGCAGACAACTGAGTATATGAATATGAAAACATATCTCAAGCTATTTCTAAGACTATGAGAGAACTACACTGGTCATCTATGGGGGCGGGCACACCAACTTTTGGTGATGGAGTGGGGATTTTTTTTTAATTTAAAATAATAATAATAAATAAAATAAAAAGATAGTGGAGCAGTGCTTTGATGTGTCTCCTCTCTCTCAAAATATAGAATGGAAGTTGTGCTCAGTGCTGCACTGTGTGTTCAAGGTCCTGCCTGGTTCTCTCAGTACTGCAGAAATAAATAAAATACAAAAGTTTTATTTCCCGTGTGCTTCTGATAACAATCTGCCTTTAAATCGGTCCTGAAGCCTATATCGAGCAGAAATGAGAACTATCAGTTTCAACGAAGCTGGGGATAAAATGAGTCAGTCTAATAAAGGCGCATACATAAAATGTACTTTGATATTAGACTTGCAAAATACATTCTAGCTATTTAAAACGTCTGCTAAGGAACCTTCTACTCAGTTGTTACGGACTGAACGTTTATGATCCACATTCTGAATTTCCTGTATTGAAATCCTAGCCCCTAATGTAGCTTGGTTTTGCGAGGTGAGACTTTGGGATGTGATTAGGCAATGAATGGGCTTAGCATCTTTACAAACGCGATCCCAAAGCACGTTTCTACCCTCATCTGCAAACCAGAAGAAAGATCTCTCCACAGCCTGATCTCTGTGACACGTCGATCTCACACTTCTAGCCTTCAGAACTGTGAGAAATAAGTGCGCTGCTTATGAGCAGCCTGGTTTATGCTACTCCGCTCTTCCGAACTGGGTGTTCAGTGTTTGGTTTATGTAAGAGATGCCACTTCAGTGAATCCTTTCAGTTGCTTCCCAAGTCTCCTTATAGCCTGAAGAGAATTCCTTGGCTGGGTGTCTGGCTCCATCTTGGACATCATCTACTGTCATGGCCCCCCTTCACTGCTCTGCCCTGCCACGGGGGACTTCCTGCCTGCTCACTTTAGAGGTCCACACTCGCCACAGCCTGGGTCACCCCTTTCCTACAGCTGCACAGGCCTCTCTGTCTCCCCAGAGACCAAGGCTTTCTCGGGCCAGCAGTTCCACCCGCCCCCTTTCCCTGAACTCTTTCGTTTTCACCGTTCACTGAGCTGTTTGGCGGCATGTTACAGAACCATTTTGCTATTTCCTTTCTCTCTCTTTTTTAAATTGCTTTATTATTTACTTACTTATTTACTTACTTATTTATTATTGGATAGTAACAGAGAGAAATTGAGAGGAGAGAATGAAACGAAGAGGGGGAGAGACACCTGCGGCCCAGCTTCACCATTTGTGAAGTTTTCTCCCTGCAGGTGGGGACTGGGGACTTGAACCCAGGTCCTGGCACAGTGTAATGTGAACATTTTGAACAGGTGAACCACTGCCTGATTATCTATTTTGCTATTGCCTATCTGACTTTCTACTATAATGTAATCTTCAAGAGCCCAGGGAATTCAGTTCATGGTGGACTCGCAATGTTTAAAATGGTAACTGACAGACAAAGGTTTCTGGCAAGTGATTATTGCTTGATATCTAGGATTTTACTGTGTTGTCTGCTTTTCACCCACAGTCAGATTCACTTCTTCTTGTCTATGTCTATCTTTTCTAGACTTGATGTTTCCAGAAGGTAGCACCAAGTTCTCGCTCACTAAACTAATACCTAAGTATGTATTACATATTCTGCAAAGACCAACTGAATAAATGAAAATTTATGGAACAAATGACCCAACAATACCAAGACAAAGAAAACAGTAAGTGCAGACACAGAGAAGACAATTATCTGACTCTCCTGATTTTCAGCAGCAAAGTGCTTGAGAAAGGAGTTTGGAATCAGATTACAATCTGTTTCTACCACTCACACATTTTTATTTATTTATTTATTTATTTAAAAAAGGAGAATTAACAAAACCGTAGGATAGGAGGGGTACAACTCCCACCACCAGCTCTCCATATCCCACCCCCTCCCCTGATAGCTTTCCTATTCATTATCCTCTGGGAGTATGGACCCAGGGTCCTTGTGGGATGCAGAAGGTGGAAGGTCTGGCTTCTGTCATTGCTTCCCTGCTGAACATGGGCGTTGAGAGTTCGACCCATACTCCCAGCCTGCCTCTCTGTTTTCCTAGTGGGGTGGGTCTCTGGGGAAGAGTACCCCCCAACACTTTATCTGCACTCACACATTTTGTGTGTGTGGGGGGGGAGGGTCATGTACATATGCTAAATTTCAGTTTCTCCTTTGGAAAGTGAGGAATATGCTCTCCTGCTTTTAGGATTAATTCATGTACGTGGGATCTGTCTAGAGAACTAAAGAAGATGACTCTATATTCTCAGGGTTTGATACCCAATCTGTTAGGGCTTGAGTGCCTGGGGAAGAGTGAAAGAGTCCAGGTAGAGAAAGCGCCTCTGTAAGGAGTGATGATGGGGGGCCAGGCGGTGGAGCACCTGGTTGAGCACACATGTTACAATGTGCAAGGACCCAGGTTCGAGTCACTGGTTCCTTCCAGGGGGGGTGGGGGGAAAGCTTTGCAAGTGGTGAAGCAGGACTTCGAATGTTTCTCTGTCTCTCTCCCTATCTCCCTCTACTGTCTCGATATCTGACTGTTTCTATCCAATAAATAAAGATAATAATAAAAAATAAATTTTAAGAGGAGTGATAACGGGGCCTCTTGTACAAAAGACTTTTGTCAAGTTCACACCTGTGACAACAGGCACACTTCCCAGGGCAGTGAGAATGCCTTCCACATGGCGTTAGTACTGTGGGCTCCTATACCTCAGTGATTCATGGCCATTCAAAACATTTATATGGTCACACAGGAAAAGTCTTAGAGAACATACACACACACACACACACACACACACACACACACAGAGAGAGAGAGAGAGAGAGAGAGAGAGAGAGACACACAGACACACACTTCCATGAGCTTTTCTTCTGAGTTTAATCATCTGAAGGGACCTTGGGAAGTTCTAGCCTCAGTTTTACAATTTAAAACCATTTGAAAATTTGTTTCTGTTTTTTAGTATTTATTATTATTATTATTATTATTATTTACCTCAACAAAAGGTTTCTTTCCTGCATGATCTGATTGGGTTGTCAGAAAAAGTCATGATGTATTTTTCTATTTAAAACTGTATCATGAGGGGCTGGTGGTAGCACACCTGGTTGAGCACACGTATTATAATGCACAAGGACCCAGGTTCGAGCCCCTGGTCCCCACCTGCAGGGGGAAAGCTTCATGAGTGAAGAAGTAGGCTTCAGTTGTCTCTCTCTGTCTCTCCCTCTCTTCTCCTTCCCCCTCAATTTATTTCTGTTTCTATCCAATAATAAATAAATAATAGATTAAAAAATAAATAATAATGCCTCATGACTTTTCTGACAACCCAATCTATTATCATTATATAAGTCATGGGGGCAGGGGAAATAGCATAATGGTTATGCAAATAGACTCTCATGCCTGAGGCTCCTTAGTCTCAGGTTCAGTCCCCTGCACCACCATAAGCCAGAGCTGAGCAGTGCTCTGTTGTTTCTGTTTCTCTTTGCATCTCTCTCAAAAAAAAAAAAAGGCATGGGCCCCTTGGAATATACCTAAAATAGACCTAATAGCTTTTTTCCAAAACAGAGACCCCAAATCTCATTGGCTATAGTCTTACCCTCAGATTTCTGATTACTAAGCAATTTGTTCTGCATTATATCTTGATTTTCAGCCACCAAGTTGCAGATGCTACCATGATGCCAAACTTGACTTCCCTGGGCAGACGCCCTCACTCATGTGTCCTGGAGCCTCCCCTCCCCAGAGCCCTGCCCCACTAGGGACAGACAGACACAGGCTGGGTTGTGGATCCACCTGCCAACACCCATGTCTTGTGGAGAAGCAATGACAGAAGCCAGAACTCCCGCCTTCTGCTCCCCATAAAGAATTTGGGTCCCTGCTCCCAGAGAGATAGAGAATAAGGAAGCTTCTAATGGAGGGGAGGGGAACAGGACTCTGGTGGTGGGAATTGTGTGGAATTGTACCCCTCTTATCCTACAGTCTTGTTGATCATTATTAAATCAGATTTTTAAAAAAGGAAGTATTTCTTTAAAACTAAAACGTGTTGGTGGGAGCTGAATGGTGGCACATCTGGTAGAACATACATTACAGTGCACAGGACCCAGATTCAAACCCCTGGTTACCACCTTTTGGGGGGGTTACTTCACAAGCAATGAAAACAGTGCTACATGTCTTTCTCTCTCTCTGCATCTCCTTCTCCCTCTCCCTCTCTCTCTCTCTGCTCTTCCCTCTCAATTTTTTCTTTTTTTAAAAGAAATTATTTTATTTATTGGATAGAGACAGAGAGAAATCCATAAGGAAAAGGAGATAGAAAGGAAGACAGAAACACCTGCAGCCCTACTTCACCACTTGTGAAGGTTTTGCCCTGCAAGTGGAGACCAGGGCTTTGAACCTGGGTCCTAGCACACTGTGTGTGCTTAACTACATGTACCACCTGGTCCCCACAGTAATAGTCCATGTAGTCTATATCCCATAATTTCGGTAGCCAGTCATCTGCCAGTGGACATTTAGGCTGTATCCACACTTTGGCTGTTGTGAATAATGCAGCTATGAACACGGGTACAGATGTCCCTTCTAATTAGTATTTTCATGGTGTTTGGATAAATGCCTAAGAGCATATTGCTGGATAACAAGGTAATTTCATTTGTCTTTGCTTAAGAACTCTGGATACAGAGTCCCAAAGGGGCTGTACCATGTTGGAGTGCCAGCAGCAGTGGAGCAGAGTCCTGTTTTTCAACAGGCAGCACCAGTCATTTCCTGTTTGTTGATGGAAGCCATTCTCTCAACTGTGAAATGGAATCTCAGTGTAGTTTTAATTTGCATTTCTCTAATGATAAGTGAAATGGAGAATTTCTTCATATGCCTGTGGACCATGTGTATCTCATTTTTAGAGAACTTTTGTTCTTTGGCCCACTTTTTTATTGTGTTATTGTTTTGCATTTGTAGAGCTGTATCAGTTCTGTATGATTGTTGGCTATCAGTGGCTTGTAAGCTGTGTGATAATGCAAATACCTTCTTCCTTTAACTTTGCTTCTTGGTTATCCTTGTGTAGTTTGCTTTTGATGAGCAGAAGCTTTTTAGTTTCATGCAATCCCATTTATTGACTCTTGTTTTCCTTTCCCATTCCCAGGGGGTTAAGTCCCCAAGTAAATTGACATGAAGATCCTATAAAGCCTCGTCAAGGTTTTCTTTTATAAATATTTGAGTTTCAGCATATTAGCCACATCTTTGATCTATTTTCATGTGATTTTGGTGTATAGTGTTAAATAGTGGTCTACTTTACTTTTTAAAATTATTTTGTATAGAGACAGAGAGAAATTGAGAGGAGGAGGGACAGAGAGAGACACACACACCTGCAATATGTGTCAACATTTATGAAGCTTCCCCCCTGCAGGTGGGGACCAGGGGTTTGAACCCAGGTCATTGCACACTGTAATGTATGTGCTCGACCATGTGCACCACTACCCAACCCCACTTAATTTTTTAAAAGATCTTATTTATTTATTCATGAAAAACATAGGAGGAGAGAAAGAACCAGACATTACTCTGGTACATGTGCTGCCAGGGATTGACCTTGGGACCTTAGACTTGAGAGTCCAGTGCTTTATCCACTGTGCTACCTCCCGGACCACTAGTTTTACTTCTCTACACATGGCTATCCCATTTTCTCTGCATCATTTTGAAGAGGTCTTCTTTGTCTACACTGGATCATTGTTTCTCTGTGTTCTCAATTTCTCTGAAGAACATCCTGCAGTTTTCCTGCAGAAGTCTTTCACCTTCCTCATGAGACAGTGCCTTTAGTTCTCATATTATAACTTTTAGAGCCATTATTTATTTCCTAGATCCTATTTAAATTATGTACTTTCTAAATCAAAGGATTCAAAAAATAGCTCCTAGAGTTAAGATAAACTCTATGAAAATTACAAAGATTTTTCCAGTAAAGGGCAAAAGTTCTCCACGGTGTCTTATGTTTTCTGTTAACTTTCAGTCCCCTTCTGAGCCCTTATTTTCTCCTTGCTAAATGAATTATTACTTTGTTCTGGGTGAGTAGTCTGTTCTTTCTCCAGTGACCTTTATCTGTTCATTTATTTGGTCAGTCCTGAAGGTCAAGGACATCGCTAATTATTATCTCCTTTCCCCTAGAAGCTTGCTTTTACACCAAATAACACTAGAGCCAATGTTGTATCTGCCACATGTACCTATGATGTTATATTGCTGAATTTTCCAATGCCCTCAATGGAGAAAAAAGCCACATTCAATAGCCACTAAGAACCTGTAAAATTCTAGACTCGAGTTTCCTCAAATCATGTATTTACATAAAAAGTTCTGGACATGAATATTGTGGTTTCAAGAACTAAGGGGTGGAGAAGAAGACTTAACTAGCAGGGGAGAGCAGGTGATCTGTTGAGATTAAAAAGAACCAAATGATTGCCATTCAATAACTAACACTAAAGCTCATTATCTAATATTTTACCATAAAATTCTTCCTTCTCATGGGGAACTTGAAATCTATCAAGTTTATCTTGATAATAAAGAGGTAGCTGATGCCAGGTAAGCCATTAGATTTTATAAAAATATTTTAATTTATTTATTATTAGACAGAGACAGAGAGAAATTGAGAGGGGGAGAGAGGGAGAGAGACAGAAATGCCCACAGCCCTGCTTCACCACTTGTGAGGCTTTTCCCCTGAAGGTGGGGACCAGGGGCTTGAACCTGGATCCTTGTGCACTGTAATGTGTGTGTTTAACTAGGTGTGCTTACACCTGGGCCCAGCCATTAGAATTTTGGGTGCTGTCATTATTTAGGACTTTGACTTTGGACAAATTGCCTTATTTCCCAGGTTCTAGCTTCTTCATTAGGTAAGTGGGATGCATTGGATCCACCTTCCCGTGGTGCATTCCGTGAGTACCCATTCATTGGGGAAACTGACGATCCTTCCTAGCCGACGGAATCCACATGGATCCCAGTCACTTTCAAAGCCAGCAACAAGCAGCTCCTGACAGCTTTCAAGCTGTTGGTCCTGCTCTTCGAGTCCTCCAACTTAATGTTGAGGGGCTGTCCTTCGCCAAACGCGTTCTTATTGGTCAATTGGCGATACAGCATCAGGCAGATATTTGCCTACAAGAAACACATATAGCAGTCGATGGAGCTGCTCGATTCACCATCAGTGGATTCGATTTAATATGCTATAATCTCCATCCTAAACACGGCCGAGCCATCTACGCTAAATCGTATCTTGCGGATGTTTACCATACAGCCTCTTCGACTTTCTACGACTCCATTACTATTGGAACTATTCAGCTCGTCAATATATATAAGCCTCCCAGTGCCTCATGGGATAATGAGGTCCTGCCTAGCCCGAATCACCCAGCCGTTTACGTTGGAGACTTTAATAGTCATCACCAAGACTGGGGATATTCCTCCACTCGTGCTGACGGCTCTATCTTAGCTGACTGGGCTTCAGCGAATGACCTCTCCCTATTATACGATCCCAAACAGCCAGGCTCTTTTCACTAGATGGAATAAAGACTCGTCACCCGACCTGTGCTGGATTAGCACAGTCAGCGGCCAAGCCTTTCCCGCTACGAGACACGTTCTCAAGATCTTCCCGCACAGTCATCACCGCCCAGCTATCATCCACATTGGTCTCCAGCTCCCACTGATTCTGTGCTCGAAGAAACTAAGATGGAACTTTCATAAAACAAACTGGCATCTGTTCGGTGATCTTACCAACAAATCTATTCCTGCAATTCCAATTAACTCTATCCCCTCTGAAGATTCCTACAGGTGCTTCTGCCAAGCCATCTTCAAAGCAGCTTCCCAAGCCATTCCTCATGGGAGACGTGCTAACTATACGCCTTGTCTTGATGCTGAATGGGAGCACCTACTAAAGCAGTATGATGAGTCGGGCGACCCAGATGTGGCTGACCATCTCATTGCCTCCCTGGATGCAGCACGCCAAGCCCGCTGGCAACAACTGACGGAAAGTCTGAACTTCATCCACTCAAGTAGGAAGGCCTGGAAGCTTCTTCACAGACTGGGTGCCGATAGCCAACCCTCTCCCATCTCCCATCCTCCCGTACTCCAAACTCAGTGGTCAGTCACCTAACTCAAGTTGGACATGCTAAGATCGACCCAGTCTGGAAAAGAGAAATTTCCCATGAGTGGTCATTCCACTTCCGGTTATCTTGTCCATCTCCAAAAACTCTCTCCCTTTACACTGTCTGAACTGGAAGACGCTTTGAAGAGGGTTAAACTGGGAACGGCTGCTGGCTATGATAACATCACCCCAGAACTCATTCTTAACTTGGGCCCCGCGGCAAAGAAGTGGCTCACTACATTCCTGTCCCACATCTTGGAATCCGAATCTATGCCCAAAATTTGGTGTCGTGCAAAGATAATAGCAGTTTTGAAACCAAAGAAAGACCCAACACTGGCTGCCAGCTATAGACCAATTTCTCTCCTCTCCATGTGTTACAAACTCCTTGAGAGGCTGCTTCTGTCACGTATTTCTCCTCTTACAGAGAAATTCCTATCACCCGCCCAAGCTGGTTTCCACCCAGGAAGATCTACCTGCGAACAAACCCTGGCCCTCTCAACTTACATTGAAAATGGATTCCAGAAGAATTTAAAGACGGGTGCTGTCTTTGTTGATATCACAGCAGCCTATGACACGGTCTGGCACCGTGGTCTCCTAGTCAAGATCTCAAGATGCCTGCCTCCATGGGTGGCCAACACTATATCATTTCTTCTCCAAAACAGAAGATTCCGGGTGCATCTGGGTGACAAGTCTAGCAGATGGAGACTTGCCTCAAGTGGCCTCCCCCAGGGCTCTGTTCTGGCTCCTACGCTATTTAATATTTACATCAATGACCTCCCAGAAACCTCTTCAAGGAAGTTCATCTACACCGATGACATCTGCTGTGCAACTCAGGCATCCAAGTTCAACATCCTCGAGGAAACAATCATGAAAGACATGTCTCTGATATCTAATTACTGTAAAAAATGGCGACTAATCCCTCGCACTGCAAAAATGGTATCATCTGTTTTCCATCTACACCATGCCTCGGCCTCGCGTGAGCTTAATGTGCATCTTGGCGATACGAGAATCTGGCATGAAGCCCAGCCAGTCTATCTTGGCGTTACTCTCGATCGCACTCTGTCATTTCACAAACATCTCATAAAAACTGCAGCAAAGGTGGGCGTGAGGAATAACATCATTGCAAGACTGGCCAGCTCCTCATGGGGCGCGAGCGCTTCCACACTACGATCATCATCTCTGGCATTATGCTATTCCAATGCAGAATACTGTGCCCCAGTATGGTTCCGTAGCCCCCATGTCCACTTGGTCGATTCCAAATTATATTCCTCCATGAGGATAATTTCTGGAACCATCCATTCCACCCCGGCTCCATGGCTGCCAGTTCTTAGCAACATCGCCCCGCCAGATATTCGTCGGGATGCGGCATCATCTTAAGTTCATTTCCCACGTCTACGCTCGACCGGACCTGCCAATATATGCGTATATCTTCGCCCACCCTGTCCAACGCTTGACGTCTCGTCACCCAATCTGGTCCCCTACGCCTACACTGAACTTCTCTGTTCCAGACTCTTGGAAACAGAGTTGGCAGTCAGCTGAGGTAAAGAACAAGCACCTCATCACAGACCCCTGCGAGCGTCAACCCGGCTTTGACCTAGCACATTATGATTGGGCCCTCCTCGATCGCTATCAAACAGGCCATGGCCAGTGCGCCGCTATGTTCCATAGCTGGGGAGCCAGAGACGACCCAAACTGCCCCTGCAGCTACAGTCAGACTATGACCCACATAGTCAATGACTGCCACCTCTCCAGATTCAAAGGAGGTCTTGAAACTTTACATCAGGCTCAACCTGACGCTGTTGACTGGCTACAGAAGAAGGGCAAATGCTAGAAGAAGAAGAATTAGGTAAGTATGATAACTCATTAACCTTGGATTTCTCAAATAGGAGTCAGGATTATAAACCCTTTGAATCTGAAAAGAATGTGTATTCATGTTTTGGGGGGTGAAGAACTCTGAAAACGTGGAGCTCTAGTCTGTCCATCTCTTCATTTAATTCTCTTGAAATTAAAGTACCCTACAAACTTCCCTCATTATGATTCTAATAACACTCATTTTTCCATTAGCCCTGAAGGCACAAGAAGGAATTACTGTTACTTCACTTTATAGAAAAAAACCAAAGCGGTAGAGGCTTCTTGGACTATGAAGTTGAAAGATGCAAAGACCTTTAGAGTCAGGTGGTACTGAGTCCTATTTGCTTGCTGTGGGGTGTGGGAGAAGGACATTTGTTTCACTAAAGGTCTGTGCTTTTTCTTAAGATAGAAAATTGTGTGAAAGTTGCCTGAGATAACAAAAGATCTGCTACCTTATCTGTACCTCGCAGGTGTTCAAGAAACAATAGCTGTTAAAATAGTTTATCCAATAGAAATGAACCTACCTTATGACCCTACAATTCCTCTCCTGGGGATATATCCTGAGGAACCAAACACACCCATGCAAAAAAGATTTGTGTATACCCATGTTCATAGCAGCATAATTTGCAATAGCCAAAACTTAGAAGTAAACTAGTTGTCCAACAACAGATGAGTGGCTGAGCAAGTTGTGGTCTATATACACAATGAAATACTACTCAGCTATTAAAAATGGTAATTTTACCATATTCAGCTGAATATGGTAATTTTACCATATTCAGCTATATCGTTTCTTCTCCAAAACAGAAGATTCCGGGTGCATCTGGGTGACAAGTCTAGCAGATGGAGACTTGCCTCAAGTGGCCTCCCCCAGGGCTCTGTTCTGGCTCCTACGCTATTTAATATTTACATCAATGACCTCCCAGAAACTTCTTCAAGGAAGTTCATCTACGCCGATGACATCTGCTGTGCAACTCAGGCATCCAAGTTCGACATCCTCGAGGAAACACTCATGAAAGACATGTCTCTGATATCTGATTACTGTAAAAAATGGCGACTAATCCCTCGCACTGCAAAAATGGTATCATCTGTTTTCCATCTACACCATGCCTCGGCCTCGCGTGAGCTTAATGTGCAGCTTGGCAATATGAGAATTCGGCATGAAGCCCAGCTAGTCTATCTTGGCGTTACTCTCGATCACACTCTGTCATTTCACGAACATCTCATAAAAACTGCAGCAAAGGTGGGCGCGGGGAATCACATCATTGCAAGACTGGCCAGCTCCTCATGGGGCGTGAGCGCTTCCACACTACGATCATCCTCTCTGGCATTATGCTATTCCACTGCAGAATACTGTGCCCCAGTTTGGTTCCATAGCCCCCATGTCCACTTGGTCGATTCCAAATTATATTCCTCCATGAGGATAATTTCTGGAACCATCCATTCCACCCCGGTTCCATGGCTGCCAGTTCTTAGCAACATCACCCCGTCAGATATTCATCGGGATGCGGCATCATCTAAGTTCATTTCCCACGTCTATGCTCGACAGGACCTGCCAATATACGCGGATATCTTCGCCCACCCTGTCCAACGCTTGACGTCTCGTCACCCAATCTGGTCCCCTACGCCTACACTGAACTTCTCTGTTCCAGACTCTTGGAAACAGAGTTGGCAGTCAGCTGAGGTAAAGAACAAACACGTCATCACAGACCCCTGCAAGCGTCAACCCGGCTCTGACCGAGCACGTTATGATCGGGCCCTCCTCAATCGCTATCGAACAGGCCATGGCCGGTGCGCTGCTATGTCCCATCGCTGGGGAGCCAGAGACGACCCAAACTGCCCCTGCGGCTCCAGACAGACTATGACCCACATAGTCAACGACTGCCACCTCTCCAGATTCAAAGGAGGTCTTGAAACTTGACATCAGGCTCAACCTGACGCTGTTGACTGGCTACAGAAGAAGGGCAAACGCTAGAAGAAGAAGAAGCTGATCTTGGATGGAGCTTGAAGAAATCATGTTAAATGAAATAAGTCAGAAAGAGAAGGATGAATATGGAATGATGTCACTCACAGGAAGAAGTTGAAAAAGAGGATCAGAAGAGAAAATACTAAGCAGAACTTGGAATGGAGTTGGTGTACTGCACTAAAATAAAAGACTCTGGGGTGCGGTGGTGGGGGGAGGATTCAGGTCCTGAAACATGATAGCAGAGAACCCAGTGGAGGTTGTATTGTTATGTGGAAAACTGGGAAATGTACAAACTATTGTATTAATGTACAAACTATTGTATTAATTGTCAAATCATACATAAATCAGTGCTAACTAGGAATATATATGTGTCCTTGGTCAGATCAATTTGGTAAGCTATTTATGGTAATCTTTCCTCAACTTTGGAAGCTACTAATCCAGCTTTCTAGCCCTATTCTAAACTCTGACAACATCTTCCCTAACAATATTTTGAGTCCATCTACAATGTTAGCTGTCAGGCTCAGGCAAAAATTACTAAAGTCATGGGCCACTTGAAATATATCTAAAATCAACTTCCAAGCTTCTTCTCACCCAAAACCCCCTAATTTCATCTGCTCTGTTCCTACTTTTGGGTTTCTGTTTATCAAACAATTTGTCCTGATTTATATCCTGTCACCAAATTGCAGATGCTACTAGGAATCCATCCTAACTTGCCTGAATACACAATCTCACCAATGTGACCAGAACCTCATCTCTTTACTGCCCTACCCCACTAAGAAAAGCTAGAAACAGACTAGGGGTATGGATTGGCCTGCCAATGCCCATGTCCAGCATAGTGGCAACTCCAGAAGAAAGACCTTCTACCTTCTGAACCCCAAAAAGAATTTTGGCCCGTACTCCCAAAAGGATAAACAATAGGGAAATTTCAAGTAGAGGGGATGGAACACAAAACTCCTGAAAACTCCTGCAGTAGGAACAGTATGGAATCGTATCCCTGATATAATGTTGTTAATTATTATTAAATCACTAATAAAAAGTTTTATTTATTTTTTAAAAAAGTACATCTGATTGATTTAACAAATGCCTGTGGGTTCTTATCTATCCAAGAAATCTTAAATCTCAGAGCTTCTTCAAGTTCACTGAGCTCTAGCACCAGACACCAGCGTTCCTGCAGGTGAGCTGGTATTCCTGCCCGAGCAGAGAGGAAGCAGCCTGGTTCAGGCCACCAGAGCAAATATGGGGCCTCCCCCCACCTACAGCCTGCCAACCCTGCCCATGGGTCTGGAAATCAGGGCAAGGCAAGATTCCCACGCACAAAATTAGATCTTGGAAACAGGTTAGTTATCTTGGACAGACTTAGCACAGAGGAATGTTATCTCTGTACAGATCTATACACAGATCTATATGGAACTGAACTGAAACCACACATCTTTCGAAAGGAAAGTCACCAGCCAGAGAGAGCAGAGGAGTTACAGGCTATATGCCCTATGCCTTGCCTAGAAAAAATCAACAACTGGGTTTCTGTAGATTGTCTGCCAGTGGCTTCTCCCCAAGCAACGCCATAGCCAACTTTCCCCTCCATTCTAGGAACGTGCAGCTTCCATGTTAAAGACTTCTACATGTCTTCATTTTCTGCATGCTTCTTCTTACAATCTCTTGCCAAAAAGGAAGTCACACAGAGTCCAGGAGATAGCAGTCAGTCAGAGTGTTTTAGTTTTTAGAGGCCAGCATGGTCATCTAAGATGATTTAATTAGCAAAGCAGCATGGTGGTCCATGACAACTGTGAAGGAAGTATTCTTCCCCTTCTTGGACGTCATTGAATATTAGAGCTCCCTCTGTGTTTCTTTTCTTTCCACGTTAAACTGGTTACTTCTGCAGTACAGGAGTAAAACACAGAGGTTTGGAAGTAGAAACTGAACGGGCCTGGGACTCACCAACTGAGTGACTTTACGGAAGACATTTCAAATCTGTGAGTCGCTGTTGTGAGCAAAACAGGAAACATCAAATCCTCTCTCTCTCTTTCTCTCTCTTTCTCTCTCTCTCTCTCCTTTCAATTTCTCTCTGCCCAATCAAGAAAAAGGAAAAGAAATAAAAGAGGGGGATGAAAAAAATTAATTAAAAGACGCACGCCAAGAATCCTGGCCCCAACTAGATGGGTCATTTAGACTTTAAGAGATAAGCAAATGCAATTCCAAAGAGTGGTCTGTGGTTTGGGAGAGTGGTAGTTGACCAGTGTCAACACACCAGTACTGGAACCCAGGATTCAGTCTGAAGCCCCGCCCATCCTCCTGCAAGACTGCTTGGAGATGCCGCAAGGATTTCCATCTTGTATCCACAAGGAGCCTGACCGGAGTCACAGAACAAATGGCAGCTAAGCCAGGGTTGGAACCCAGGGTTCCTGGTTTTTAGGCCTGTGCTCCCACATCTCTCCTTCTTTGAGTGTTTGAGTGAAGACTTTCCTGAGACAGGAGAGGCAACCTCTAAGCTCACCCTTTTCCAAACCAGGAGTCTACTTCCATGAAGAAACCTCTCAGAAGTGTGTTTCTTTGTGAAGCCGCTTACCCTGCAGGCCTGGGGAATCTGCAGGGGCTCAGCTCCTGTTTATCCATCTGTCATTCTTTTACTTCCCCAGGGCTATAACATCCATTTAGAAAGATTAAATCAAACAAGACTGGGGGCCAAGAAAGGGGAGCTAAGAGGAAGGAAGGCAGGGGAGAAAGAAGAAAGTGTAATTCCTCCAGCAGCAGCCTGGAGAGCCTGAGCCATCCATCACTAGTTCTCCAAGTAAGCCTCCCTTCTCACAGACTAACCCAGAGCAGGTGGGAGAGACTCGGTGGGTCTTCTCTTTGTCTGTAAACCTGGCTTTCTCGGCAACACGCTCAGATGCCCAAGAGGCCCTGGGAAGAGAGAGGGCTTTTTCAAAAGACACTTCCACCTCCTAATCCCTGTGCCTGCAAACCAAATATTGATCTATTTAGTAGACCAACCTGTGGGAGGAGATATTGTAAAGCCCTGTTTACTCAGCAGCTGGGGCCCCCTGACAGCTGGTCAGTGGGGGATTATGATGTCACAGCGGTAATTGCACTTTAAACACGGGGTGGGGGAGAAGCAGGCATGAAAGGGAACTGCAACACAAAATGTGTAACCTGAAACTCCAGGGGCATGTATGTCTCCTGGCCAGCCTCCCAGGTGTCCGCACTTTATAGGCCGGTGCTCAGTTTCACTTTCAGTTTGTTTATCTGCCTTCCTGCAGGCACACATGTGGAACAGAGAAGGTCAGGAGAAAGAAGAGAAAGAGATGATGATGATGATGATGATGATGATGATGATGATGATGATGATGATGATGATGATGATGATGATGGTGATGGAGGAGATGCAGGACTTGTGCTCTGTTCCTGGTTGTGAGTGAGCAAGAGAAAGCAGTGGTTTGGCCTTCTCTCTTCAGAAAGATGGAGAGACCACTGTCTGAGGAATTAGCTACACTACATTAAAAAAATAATAACAACAACAACAAAAAAAACAGAAGCGACTTAAAAATTAGCCCCCTCCCAGGGGGGGAGCAAAGGGAAAAAATGAGAAGATAGGAAAAGACTGAACTAGGAGGATGAGAATGAAGACAATGCCATTAGAGGCTCAGCCCCTAGGCTGGACAGAGCCCTGGAGTCCCCCATGGCCACAGCCCCACCTAGTGGTGGCCCCTCCTCTTCCTGGGTGATGAGCCCCTCCCTCCCTGTTGAACTGAGATCAGCTTCCCTGGTGTAGACTCCTGCCTTCACCCTCCACCCCCACCCCACCCCCACCAGTCTCCATTCTGCTGCCCAGAAGTAACAGAGCTTTGGAAAGGGACCCCCATGGGGGTCTGCTGTTGGCTTTGCATCTCGTTTTTCCCGCCAATGGTATCCTCTGGGCAAAGCTGCCTCTTGCTCACCCCCTTGGAACACTTTTCAAAACTGCCAATGCTTCCCTTGTAATCTAAAATCTGAAATTAGACACACTGTCTTATGTGAGGTCTACACTGAGCAAGGTCACTCACGGCTCCCCTCCAACTGCCCTGCACCCCCAGATAAGTCCTCAGATTGCTGGAGAGTCACACTGGCTGAAGAGGAGGATGTCTATGGTAGGTTAAAGTCCAGTCAAGTGAGAGCCCTGGCCCCATAGACAAAGGCAGGCCAAGTAAATCAGGGCTCCCCTTCCCCATCCCCTGGAGAGCTGGCTTACCTGCCCAGTGACATCTGACCTCTGATGGGAGTCAGTGATTGAGAGGAGCATGCCCAAGAAGCCCTGCTAACTATAAGCCGCAGGGCCGGGGCCAGATCTGCCTTCATGACATCTGAAGAGCCTGGCCCAGGACATGCACTCCTCCTGGACTCTTGCCCATCGATAGAGCCACCTTTGCTGACTAAGAAGATTACTCCTGGGTACTAATTTACATTAGGACCACATCCATTTCCACAGGGTTCTCCTCAGACCAGATGCTGAATGACCAGTGTTTTGTTTTGTTTTGTTTTTGTGTTGTTTTGCTTTGTTTTGGGGGAGGAGTGGAAAAGTGCTCCCTGAACTGAAATGTGGAGACAGTTGCTGCTGGCAGCAGGTACAACCAATGGCTTCTCTGTCAACTTGGGAACTGTGTCAAACTGCTCTCCCTCAGTGCCAGTCACAGCAGTCTACAGGGACAGTTCACTGCCAAGATTAAATCTTGCCACGACCCCATTTAACTGGAAGCCCATCCCCAGTTCTTGGTCTCAGGGTGAGTCTCCATTAGCAGAGAGGGTTGAGTCCCAGATGCTTTCCGTAGCTGATTCCAGCACGGGCTGCCACACTTATTTTTTGGTTTGGTTTTTTTAATTTATTCATTTATTTTAAGTGCTGGGAGCAGAACTCTGCATTGGCTGAGCTGCGTTTTTCCAGAAGTTAATTCTCACCGTGTGGACTTGCTTCCCGCCTCCACTCTTGTTGTCATGGGGACGGCTTGTTTGTTGTGACTCTCCTGGGATGCACTGCAGATGCTGATGGAAACTTCCTCAGTCTTGCTGCCCTGGGCCATTATCTCCCAGAGAATCTTACCCAAGAACAGGCTGATTTTAAGACATTTTCCTAAGTCTCTGATGAAGCAGAGGTCTGGAGATGGGGAGGAGGGTGAACTTGGCAGACTCTTCAGTTCTCTGTTAAGAACCTCTTCTCAGAGCCTACCTCAGCCTTTCTGGAGAGAAAATGTCCCAGAGTACACATTAGCACAGGATGTTTTAATATGACATTATGACAACTTTGTCAGCATCCATTCCTAACCCTCTACATCTTCATCCCATGTCCTTTGTGAGAGCCCAATTAAAATAATCATTAGTGATTTCATAAAGATTAACAAGACTATAAAATAACAGAGGTACAATTCCATACAGTCCCCACCACCAGAGCTCCGTGTCCCATCCCCTCCATTGGAAGCTTCCCTGTTCTTTATCCCTCTGGGAGTCTGGACCCAAGTTCTTTATGAGAAGCAGAAGGTGGGAGTTCTGGCTTCTGTCATTGATTCTCTGCTGGACATGGGTGTTGGCAGGTGGATCTACACCCCCAGCCTGTTTCTGTCTTTCCCTAGTGGGATAGGAGAGCCTATAGTTTTTAAAACATTTTAAATTTTATTGCTAATTTTTTTGTTGGATAGAGACAAAAATTGAGAGGGGAAAGGGAGATAGAGATGAAGAGAGACAGAAAGACACCTGAAATACGGCTTCACCATTTGCAAAGCTTTTGCCCTGCAGGTGGGGACCAGGAGCTTGAACCCATATCCTCACACATTGTAAGGACAAAATGTGAGCGCCCACATTTTGAAGTAAGAGAGTTCACCACTTGCTAGACAGCTCTGACCTCTACCTCTTCTTCATCAGGGCTCCAACCTAGGTCTCACCTCCTGCCCAGCGTGGTAACACTCCTGTCACCTCCCCCACACACATCTCCCCCACTCACCTCCTTTGACAGCCTTGAAGATGGTCCACCCTGTTTGAACCATAACCCTTCCACCTATAGTTCCCCTCCTGATTTCATCGGTCCATCCATTCAGAGATTGTCTCTAGCTGATTAGTATTTAGCCTGCATTAAACGCTTCCCTGAAAGCCAGCCCAGGAGTCCAGGCATTTCATTGTGTTTCCTTCTAAGTCCCAAGTAAGATACAGAATGAATGGTCCTACAGTCAGCACTCATTACCCACAGTCTGTGCTCAGGATTTCCCTACTCCTGACAGTTGGGGTTTACCCTAAAACCAGGCACAGCAGTGGGTTAAGCGCACCTGGCGCGAAGCACAAGGACCGGCATAAGGATCCCGGTTCGAGCCCCCGGCTCCCCACCTGCAGGGGAGTCGCTTCACAGGCGGTGAAGCAGGTCTGCAGGTGTCTGTCTGTCTCTCCCCCTCTCTGTCTTCCCCTCCTCTCTCCGTTTCTCTCTGTCAACAGCAAAGACAGCAATAACATTAATAACAAGGGTAACAACATGGAGGGAGGGGAAAAGAAAAAGAAAAGCAGAAATAGCATAACTACTAGGAGGCGCATCTTGACATGATTGGGCAGGTCCAGGTCATGGAACTGCATGAGGGTCCCATGATGCTGGGGGGAGTCTGGTGCTTTGGTGCCTCTCTCTCTCTCTCTCTCTCTGTCTCTCTGTGTGTGTGTCTCTCTCTCTGTGTCTGTCTCTCTCTCTGAATGAAAAATCAGCTCTAGAATGGTAAAACTATGCACATGTATGGCCAGGCTACACACACACACACACACACACACACACACACACACAGAGAGAGAGAGAGAGAGAGAGAGACTGCTTTTACAGAAAAAAATGAAATATTTGTTCTGATCTCAATACAGTCCTCTGGCTACAGATCAGTCACATCCTCAGTCTATGAGTGCAGCTCTTCCCTTACATGACAGCAACTGGAGGGGGAATCATTTGCTATGCTGGACCCGCAGAGAAGAGCGACTGGCTCCCTGAATGTCTCAGGAACTTTATTATTTTTTTGGTTGTAAATGAACAGTAAGTCTATTTTCTGAAATAAAAAAGAGAAGCTCTGTAAGAAACTCGAAGTGTTCTGCTTGCATTTTGGTCTGTTCTGATATCCTCAGAAACTTTTTTGAGCTAAAGTAAGCAGCTAAGTTCTAGAGTGGTTTGAAAATCGTGCTGCTAGAGGAAGCATCTTTTGAGGCCCTGCCATTCTGTCAGAACCATTCACTACGGGGGGGGGGGGGGTCAGGCAGTGGTGCACCTGGTTACACACACACACTAGATTGTGCACAAGGACCCAAGTTCAAGTCCCTTGTCCCCACCTGCAGGAGGAAAGGGCTGCTTGTGTCTCCCTGTCTCTCTCCCTCTGTATCTCCCCTCCCCTCTCAATGTTTCTCTGTCTTTCTCCAATAATAAATAAATAAATAGTTAAAAAGAACAATTCATAACTCTCTTGATAGCTGATACTGTCTGTCTGATATTTGCAAATCAGAAAAGTCACTGCTCACATGTTCTTTCACGGCAGTGTCCTGAGTGAAGCCGTGGTTTTGGTACCTCTAAAAGCAAACCGTGTGGTGAGAAGAATGTAAAAGACGGAATTCAGATCAGAGCCGTGCTGATTCGATTTACAGCCTCCGTGGGTCTTCCTGAGGTTGGACCCTGTTTTATTCACAGACTTTTCTTCATGATTCTGCTTATCTCGAGGTCATCACAGATGTTAAAAAATGGAAAGAGTGCATAAAACACTCCGTTTTTTATAATTGTTTCAGAAGAAAACAAACTACTGGCTTGTTGAAAAAGTCATGAGTGTTTTTCTAGGCAAAATGTTCTCATGACTTTTCCCACAACCCAATATATTTGTTCTCTCTCTCCACCTCTCTCTCTCTCTCTCTCTCTCTCCTCTCTCTTTCATAGGATAGTGTGATTGCTCAGGCTTCCTCTGTGTCCTCAGGAAAGTGAGAAGAAGAAGGTATGTCTGAGTGAATCACTCACTGAGCTTCTAAGTCCTGTAGACACACATTATGAGTGTCTGCCTGGAAGTTTTCTTATCACCTGATTGAAGCCTATTCCCAGGACCACACAGTGGTTTGTGTCTATTAAGTGAATAGTTATTCCCCTGGGAGTTTATTGTAAAGAAATCATTCCTTAGGAAGAAGGAAGATTTTGTGTTATGTAGAAGAGCTCCTTATTTGATGTCAACTCAATGTCCCTCAGTAGGACAATAAACTGGGACTATTAACGGGGCTATTTTAATATCCTGGGAACTACATGGAGAAATGCTTTAGATAATAGGAAAAAAATTAAACAAGCTTTACTCATCCTGTAGATTGTAAACAACTATATGGAGCCAACAAGGTAGTTCACCTGTATAGCATGTCTGCTTTGCCATGCATACAAGCCAGCTTCAAGGCAGGCTCACACCAAACTAGAGGAAGTTTGATAAGATTTCTCTTCTCTCCTTCTCTCTCTATTTCTTTCTATCTGAAAGAGCTGGTTCAGAGCAGTGAAAGCCTGGTGATGATGAGGACAACAGAAATCATGAGCAAGAGAAAGGACAGAGAAGTTCCTATCTGTGGTGTATCCTTTATGAATCAAGCACTGTTTGACATCTGACTACATTAATCATTTTGCCTACTTTTTAACTTTATTTTGAGATCACAGCGTTGCTCTGCTCTGAGATATGGCAGTGGCGAGGACTGAACCTTGGACCTCTGGGCATCAGGCAAGCAAGACCTGAAGAGGTATTTTACATAAGTCTCCCTTATTCTTGTGACTAGCTATGAGGATGGGCACTATCACTACCAATTAAAAGACTAGAAACTCAAGGCTCAGAGAGTGAGAGTCAGTTGTCAGATTACCACCACCACGCTAAGTGGGATAGCTCTCATGATTCAACACGAGGCACAAATGACTTTATTTTTGGTAGTTATGGTCCCGAGATGTCTTAGTGGGCATTGTAACACTTCTTAGGAGAAACACAGTGTCCGGTCCTTGTGACCCTCTGGCTACCTCTTCTTTTCTTTTTCCTTCCTTTATTTCCTTGTTTACTTATCTGTGTTTTTATTAGTGATTTAATAGTTAGTTACAAAATTATAAGATCATAGAGGTATAGTGCCAAGGCACTCCCACTATCAAAGGTCTATAACCCCATAAGCCTACCCCTCACTATAACTGCCATAGTTCTCCCTAGATCTTAGGTAAGGACTATTTTTTTTAATGTTCATCTGTTTCAATTCTCTATATTCCACATATGAGTGAAATCATCTGGTAATTACCCTTCACTTCCTTGCTGACTTCACGAATCATAATCAGTTCCACTGCCATCTGTCTTACCCCAAAGGACAGAATAGCATCTGCTTTAACTGCTGAGTAGTCCTCTGTTGACTATATGTCCCATAGCTTCCTCATCCAGTTATCTGTCAACAGGATCAGGTTGTTTTCATACTGTTTGTTGCTCTAGTGTAGCTAGTGGGGGTGTATCGTGTTTTCACGTCTTGTAGACAAATGCCTAGGAGTTGTATTGCTAGGTCATAAGGCATTTCCGTTTGTGTTTGTTTTAAGGGTGATCCACACTGTTCTCCATAGCGGAGACAAGTTGATAATTAAGTGGGTGTAGCTAAGACAGACCAACGACAAGATATTTAGTAAGATTTTTTAAAAGGCAAACATAAAGCCAAAAGGAAAAAATAAAGTCTGCAGACACTGTGGAAGACTAGAGGGTAATGTCTTCATGGTTATAGATGTTAGTTAAAATATTTGATGTTCCATTTACTAGGTGTGTGACTCCGGTGATCAAAAAAAAGTAATGTATAACCTATTTCCATATTACTTAATAAGTAAGTTTTCTCTTGAGAGCTTGTTTGGAGGTTCTAGCAGGGGAGCGCAGCTACTCGTATACCCTCGACCGAGACCGGTCCGTCTCTATTCGGGGAAGGCCGTCCTCTTCGACCGAGCACGCAGCTTCGGGAGGGACGCACATGGAGCGGTGAGGGAGGAAGGGGACACCCGCCTAGCCAGCCAGATCAGCCGAATCAACCCTGGCGATCAATGGGGTGACAGATGTCGCAGCCAGATCGCCCTCACATCCAGAGAAGTTTTCTCTTAACTCAAAGAAAAGTGTGTTTTTAATGCAATGTTTCAATGCAACAAGAATTAATGGCAGCATAGTGGTGTTACCTTAGTATAAGATAGTGGATTTTTTTTTTATAAACTGTTTACAATAGAGAACTCATCCCCTCACCTTCCCCAGAGTTTTTTGCTCCGATACAATGTGTCCATGTTTCCCCTTGTTCCTCCCCTCCCTTTCCCCGTATATTAATTCACGCTTATAGCATAGATCATTTGGTATTTGTCCTCTTTCGGCTTATCTCGCTTAACATGATGTTTTCACGTTTCATCCAAGATGGTGCAAAGGAGATGAGCTCATCATTTTTGACAGCTGAGTCGTATTCCATTGTCTATATATAACACAGTTTTTTTTAGCGGCTCATCTGATGTTGGACATCTGGGTTTCTTTCAGGTTCTGCCAATTATAAAGTGTGCTGCTATGAACATAGGTATATACAGATATCTTCTGGTAGGTGTTTTTTGTCTCCTTTGGGTAAATACCCAGGAGAGGAATTTCTGGGTGATAGGGTAGGTCAGATTCTAGTGTCCTGATAAGACTCCAGATCATTTTCCACAATGGGTGGACCATTTTACACTCCCAGCAGCATAGTCAAAGTGTCCCTTTCCCCCCACATCCTCTCCAACATTTGCTGTTCCGTCTTTTCCGACATATGACATTCTCACAGGTGTAAAGTCGTATCTCACTGTTGCCTTTATTTGCATTTTTCTGGTCAGTGACTTTGAGCACTTTCTCATATCTGTTGACCCTCTAGATCTCTTCCTCAGTGAAATTTCTGTCCATGTCCTGGCCCCATCTGCTAGTGGGGTTACTTGTTTTTTGGTGTTAAGATAACTAAGCTCTTTATGTATTTTGGTTATTCGCCCTTTGTCTGAGGTATTCTGTGTACAGATCTGCTCCCAGGCTGTACAGTGTCTTTCTGTTTGAGTGGCAATACCCTTTGCTGTGCAGAAGCTATTCAGTTTCATGTAGTCCCACTGATTTATTTTTGCTTTTTCTTTCTTAAAGCAAAGTATTTTTTTCTTTCCAGTTAGAGATGATTAAATATCTGCTTTTCTTTTTCTTTGTTTAATATTTATTTATTCCCTTTTGTTGCCCTTGTTGTTTTATTGTTGTAGTTATTATTGTTATCTTCATTGTTAGATAGGACAGAGAGAAATGGAGAGAGGAGGGGAAGACAGAGAAGGGGAGAGAAAGACAGACACCTGCAGACCTGCTTCGCCACTTGTGAAGCGACTCCCCTGCAGGTGGGGAGCCAGGGGCTCAAACTGGGATCCTTACGCTGGTCCTTGCACTTTGTGCCACCTGTGCTTAACCCGCTGCGCTAGCAGTGACCAAGCAGTGGCGTACCTGGTTAAGCAATGTTGTATGCTTTTCATTGGGTTGTTCTAGCTCTCCCCTGCCAAGAAAATTGGTTCAGTCCTGCTAGTTTCGCGGGCCGCTTGTCCCCGCCCCAAGGAACCCTGAGAGAGTTCCAGAGTTGCAAAGTTCGAGAGTTCTTGGCGCCGCCATGTGAGAAGGAGGCAGGAGAGTTTTGTTTGGTGATTAGTTTGGGTTAGTTTATGAATCATTGTTCTTCAATAAAGAAATACAGCTTCCCTGCCCAGCCATGTGTCCTTGAGTCTCTGTCTACCGCCGCGACGCTAGCCCGGCCTGCTGGAGCCCCTGAATCTTAACAACAAAGCAAAACCCATTCCAGTGTGCAAGGACCAAGGTTCAAGACCCTGGTCTCCACCTGTGTGTGGGGAGGTTCACAAGTGGTAAAGCAGGGCTGCAGGTGTGTCTGTCTCTTTCCCTCTCTTCCACCTCTTCTCCTCTCAGTTTCTTTCTGTCTCTGTCCAATAATAAATAAGTAATATAATTTAAAGACAAAAACAAAAATCAAAGACATGTATCTTACACTCACAGTGGTCCCAAGACAACCAAGATTTTAACTATGTTTAATAAGGAACATCAGTAGCTATATAGCTAGTACCGAGCACTTATCACTGTCCTAGTAAATAAGACGTAGACAAAGAACAGGACAACTACTTGGTTCAAGTATGATTTAGCCCCTGCTCTGTGGTGGGAGAATCATTTCTACTTTGGCTCTTGTAACTGAGACGTCCATAAGGGAGAAGAACAGGTAAGTAAAAATTAAACAGGATAATATCAATAGTACAGCTGCAGAAGAAAGAAGTGTGTTTTTCAGAAATAA
This sequence comes from Erinaceus europaeus, assembly GCF_950295315.1. Lineage (NCBI taxonomy): Eukaryota > Metazoa > Chordata > Mammalia > Eulipotyphla > Erinaceidae > Erinaceus > Erinaceus europaeus. The sequence continues at coordinate 4,271,947 of NC_080171.1, forward strand.
AACAGATAGGGAAAGAGTTCCTTGTTGGGAGTGCTATCAAACAGAAGGCGACTTCTCCTGAGGAACCAAGAGCGTGAGTCCCCTCACCCTGGGCCTCTGGATGGACACAAGAAATGCTTCAAGGGTTTCCCAAGAGGAAAAGAATGGCAAGGTCACAGAAGTGGCTCAGTGCTGAGCTGCAACAGAGCAGCTTCGTGGGACTCTTTGCTCATGAATGTAGCAGATGATGTATTCCTTTCTGAAAAGGCATCCCCTGGAAAGCATTGAGAAAGGCAAAACAGACAAAGAGCTAGTTACCAAAAATGAAGGGGTGGTGGAGGAACAGCATAATGGTGCTGCAAAAAGATTTTCATGGCAAAGGCATCAGAGGCCTCAGGTTCAATCCCTAGAACCATCATAAGGCAGAATTCAGCAACCGTCTGGTATGTTTCAATAATTAATTCTTTTTTTTTAAATTAAGGGAACGATATAGTTTAATGCCTTATATATTTCCTCTTTTCTTTATTTCCACCAGTTCTATAAGGTGTCTGCCTACAGAGGAACCGTGATTACAATCCTGGTCATAGCCTTAAATCAAAGTAATTGAGACCTAGATTATCAAACTGAGGTAATGCCACAGACACTGACACATTCTATCCTAATAATTCAAAAGGTTGTAAATGTAAAGTGCCTTTGGAAACAATGGGGCAAGCAGTGAGGGTTATAAACTGTCATTCTGGGTGATGCATCATGGGATATACTGGGAGCATTGTTAATTTTTTTTATTAGACCGATATTTGAAAGAGCATGTCTTGTTATTTTCATTCTGGTGATTATAGCTCCTCTCCCGGAACTCCTGTTATACCAGCCCTACCACTCAAAATGTTTCCAACAATCAGTGATTCCTTCCCTTGAAGACCCACAAGCTCTTCAAAATTGTACTGATAATTTCCAATCATGCCACCTGAAGAAGACATGAATGTAAAGAAAGACAGAAGTTTAGCATCTTAGGAAGCTTCCCATTCTGATTGAAAGGACAGATTTGTCACCACATGAAAGTACAGTGAGTAATTACCAGGTGGTTGAAATGACAATTAACTGCATCTTTCATGATTATAATTTGACAGAACAATAAATCAAGATGGCAGCCACCTGTAAATAAACACCCACAGAGTTGGCTGAAGAGTATTGCACAACAGCTTAGCCTCAGAAAAGCAGCAACTTCGTTCTGACTAGCAAGCAAGTCAATCTCCCAAACACTCGAGAGAAGCACATTTCTGGGTCACCATGTTCCTCCAGTTGCCAGCTGGTCACAATTGAGGATGTAGCATTGCTTTGTTTTGTTTTGCTTTTATTTGACTTTTCTAGGACAATTCTTGTTGTTTCCCACAAAGCATTAGCTCATTTTAAAATACAGGATTAAGACTTTTTGATTTCAGTGAAACTGTATTCTCAAATAGTTCTACCCAGGGGGGCTTCTGCACTGCTTGGCTTTTTCTGCCTTTTTATTCTTGACCACACATAACACGTACAGCGTGCCATTCCTCTTTCTTAAAGACATCGTCACTCCTTATATTTTATTATGCCTTCCTATTTCTTTTCTTTTTTATTATTGTTTTCTGAATAATAATGATATTGGTATCAACAACGTATATTTACATTATTTGCTACCTTCCACAATATATTTATATGTATGAAGGCACATCCTAGTGCTTAAAAGTGCAGACTTGTTTTCCCCCCAATTATGTTTGAGAATATGAAGAGCATAAATTATCCATAATTTCCCCTAGAGTCATATACCGAGTAAATGGAGGCTCAGATATTTTAACTAGCATCTATAACCTTAAAGACATCATTCTCAGGTCTTCCACAATGTCTGCAGACTTTAATTTTTCCCTTTGGTTTGATGTTTGCCTTTTAAAAATCTTACTGGGGCCAGGTGGTGACACACCTGGTTGGGCACATACTTTACAATGCACAAGGACCCAGGTTCAAGTGCCCAGTCCCCACCTGCAGGGGGAAAGCTTCACAAGTGGTGAAGCAGGGAGACAGGCTGGGAGTACGGATCGACCTGTTAGTGCCCATGTTCAGCGGGGAAGCAATGACAGAAGCCAGAACTTCCACCTTCTGCATCCCACAGTGACCCTGGGTCCATACTCCCAGAGGGATAAAGAATAGGAAAGCTGTCAGGGGAGGGGATAGGAAACTGAGCTCTGGTTGTGGGAATTGTGCCGCTCTTATCCTATGGTCTTGTCAATGTTTTTCATTTTATAAATAAGTAAATTTTTTTAAAAAAGAATTTGAAAAGGGGGAAAATGAGGGGCTGGGCAGTAGCGCAGTGGGTTAAGCACATGTGGCACAAAGCACAAGGACCTGCATAAGGATCCCAGTTTGAGCCCCTGGTTTCTCACCTGCAGGGGGTTGCTTCACAGGTGGTGAAGCGGGTCTGCAGGTATCTATCTGTATCTCCCCCTCTCTGTCTTCCTCTCCCCTCTCCATTTCTCTTTGTCCTATCCAACAGCAATGACAGCAATAACAATAACAATAATAATAACAACACCAACAAGGATGACAAGGGCAATAAAAGGGAGAAATGGCAAAGAGAGAGAGAGAGAGAGAGAGAGAGAAAGGGGGGATGGATGTCAAGGTGTGGTGGATTTGCCATGCAGGCATGGAGCCCTAGTGGGAAAAAAAAAGCTGAAGAAAACATGGAAGAACATGAGAGCCATCATTAGGTGTGTATCAGATAAAACCATTCCAGGAAGAGAGGCAGTCACTGGGAAGGTCCAGAGTGGACTGGGTGGTTGTGAGCTCACTTATGTGCACATATTACCATACCCAAGGATCCGGGTTCCAGTCCCTGCTCCCCACCTGCAGGGGGAATGCTTCATGAGTGGTGAAGCAGGGCTGCAGGTGTCTCTCTGCCTCCCCCCTTCTTAATTTCCCCCCTTGTTAATTTTTCTCTGTCCTGTCAAGTAAAAATAGAAAGAAGAAAAAATATATAAAAATTAAAAGGAATAATGGCCAGGAGCCGTGGATTCATAGTGCTGGTACTGAGTCCCAGCAATAACGTTGGAGGCAACAAAAAAAAAAAAAAGAAAGAAAGAAAAGGAAAAGGAAAAGGTAAAACGTAAGGTTTATAGGCACAAACATACAGTGTCTGAGGAAACTAAGGAATGTGAAAGGTCAAAGCCATGCCTCCCCTCCGAGGCAAAGAAGGAGGAGAGGAAGGCTGAGTGGTAACGGGCCAGCATGCAGGGTTTGGAGACAGTGACTATGACCAGGCTGGCAGTCACTGCAAGGACTTAGGGTTTTACTCTGAGCAAGACAGGTGGCCCTGGGAGGCTTAGGACAGAGTCACCATCTAACTTTTTCTGTTTTATCAAGTAAAAAAGGAGGGAGATATTTTAGGAGGCTATTTCAATAAATTCAAAAGAAAATATGATAACTTCAACTAGTGAAAGTCATAAAAATGATAAAAATGGGGAGTCGGGCGGCAGCACAACAGGTTAAGCGCAGGTGGCATGAAGCACAAGGATGAAGCATAAGGATCCTGGTTCGAGCCCCTGGCTCCCCACCTGCAGGGGAGTCGCTTCACAGGCGGTGAAGCAGGTCTGCAGGTGTCTTATCTTTCTTTTCCCCTCTCTGTCTTCCCTTCCTCTCTCCATTTCTCTCTATCCTGTCTAACAACCATGACATAAATAACAACAACAATAATAACCACAACAACAATTTAAAAAAATACAAGGTCAACAAGAGACAATAAATTAAATATAAGAAAATTTTAAAAAGAAAAAAATAATAAAAATAATAAAAAGGGTCTGACACTTGATATATTTTGGAGAAAACAGCAAAATTAGCTGGAGGATTTAAAAAATATACTGTTCTCACATTTCATAAGACCCAGATAATTTCTGCTCTTTTCTTTTTTCAGTGCAGAGAGGACGATTCATGAGCAAGTCTGTAGGTGTCTCTCTCCTTCTCTCTCTCCCACCTCCACTCTCAATACCTCTCTGTGCTAGCAAATAAATAGAAAGAGGAAAAGGGGGGAAACGGCTTCTGGGAGTGATGGTGGGTTCATATTGCTGCCACCAAGTCCCAGTCATAGCCCTGGTGGCAATAAAAAATAGAAATGAGCTGAGAAGACTAAACTCTGCCTCTCACATAATAGACGCTTACTCTGTGTTCACAGCACTCCTCCCACATGCGTAACATGTGACTTGAGTCATGGCGAGGTTTAGTCTATCTGCATTCAGTGTGTTGGAGTTCTGAGTACAAAAGGATGTTAAATCTTGTCAAATACTTATTCTACATTGATTTAAGGTGGTCACACTACTTGTTATCTTTCTTAATGTACTATCTTACATTTAATGTGTAAGTCAAATCATCTTTGCTTCTCAATAATCAATTCCACTGGATCAAATAAATGAATAAAGAAATAGAAGCCAGACAGTGGTGCACCTGGTTAAGTGCATACGTTAGCATGCACAAGATGCCGGGTTCAAGTCCCCAGCCTCCGTCTGCAGATGGAAAGCTTCCTGAGTGGTGAAGCAGGGCTACAGGTGTCTCCCTGTCCCTCTCTCCCTCTCTCTCCCCCTTCCCTCATAATTTCTCTCTGCCCTATCAAATAATAAATAAATCAATAAAATGGTGTTAAAACAGCATTTCAAAGAGAAGAATCATGGACTTTACAGAATTGTCTTCTTTGTTAAGAAGGAGAAACTTATCAAAAAGAGATCTGTGGGAGGAGATAGCATATTCGGAGCTTAATATTGAATACCCCCATGTGGTTTGTGCACATGGACATGCAAAACAGAAACATTATTTCCCTTTAAGCACACACACATGTTGCCTTTTGTTACACTGCGTGTCTTGTCTCCATTAACAATGTTGCTATTCCTTCCAAGTACTCATGCCAGATTAAAGACCCTTTTTACTGTGTTCCTGTCCCTTACTCCCACATTTAAGTATTCTTAGTCCATCATTGTCAACATGACACAAGTTCTCATTCCATGAATATGACTTGTTTTTCTGACTCATTGCACAATGCAATCACATCTCCTCTTTACCTTGTTTAACTAATATCAACTTCTTCTAAAATTATTTCTAATTATCTTTATTTATTTATTGAGTAGACAGAGCCAGAAATGAAGAGGAAGTGGAAGAGAGAAAGAGAGAGAGAGAGGGAGAGAGAGAGAGAGAGAGAGAGAGAGAGAGAGAAACACCTGCAGGCATGCTTAACCACTGGCAAAGTTTTCCTTCTACAGGTAGGTTCTGGGGACTCAAACCCAGGTCCTTGCACATTCTAGCATGTGCACTCAATACCACCACCTGGCCCCATATCAAGTTATTCTGCAAAATTCAACTTAAAGATATCTTTGTGAAGACTTGCATGAGCCCCTTAGCAGAGTTGGTTGTTCATTCTGCCTTCTCAAGTGCTCCTTGAGAAGCACCAGTAGCACTGTTCTCACTTAGAGCATTTCTTGGTACTAGTACCCATGTAGTAGTGACAACAGCTGAAGCTAGAGGAGGGGAAAAGGATAGGATGATGAAGGGCCTTTAACTTTAACTTTCTCAACTATTTCATGAGAGAGATAGTATTCTCACCCCCATTTTAAAAAGGAATTAAATTGAGACAGATAGATTGCTTGTGTTGCCCTTTGAGATCTTAAGTAGAAGAAATTGATCTTGAATCAAGAATTGCTCCAGGATTCATACTTTTTTTTTTACTGAATGTATAATTCCTAGGACACAGTAAATTAATATAGAACTATATTTAACTATAAATAAACATTTTTCTAGCCCATTTCAACCCAAATTAAATGTCTATTTCAATATTTTTGCAAATTCACCCTTCCAAAATATACTATTCATGAATAGTACAGCTCTAACTTGTGTTTACGTGAACGCTTAGCTGCTATGTGATGTTTTTCTTACTCTTTTTCCCCCCCCAAGTCAAATAAGGGGAAACATTTAGCATATGGAAGCATTTCTCCACTGCACGTTATGCTGAAGGAAAATTCATGCAATTTGCAAACACTGTCAAATGAAACATAAATATGCAACAGAATAATTCTGCATGGAGACAAAAATATCTTTGATTTATTAATTCAGTCAACCTTTTCTCATTCGACAAATAATCAGACACCACTTTTATGACAGGGGCAGTGGTCAGAAGTGAGAAAAAAGAGGAAAATACAACTAATCCTTGTGATGAACAAAATCCACAGCCTTGGGGGACTGGACAGTGGTGCACTAGGTTAAGCGCACATAGTACTAAGCACACATAGTACTAAGCACAAGGCCCCAGGTATGAATCCCTGCTCCTCACCTGCAGGGGAAAAACTTCACAAGTGGTGAAGCAGGTCTGCAGGTGTCTATCTTTCTCTCTCCCTCTTCCCCTTTCAATTTCTCTCTGTCCTATCCAATAAAAAAAAAATGCTGCCAGGAGCAGTGGATTCATAGTGCCAGCAAAAATAAAAATAAGAATTAAAGCACAGCCGTGTAACTTCCATTTTTAATGGTCATGAATGGATAAAAATATTGCTGTTAACTCTGTTACTATCTTAAAGATAAATACAGCCTTGTGTTTTGATTCAGATAGTGCTACTATGATCTCTAGCCAAGCTTCACCTCATAGTAGCTGGACATGTCATGTCATCTACCTAAGTCTTCATTTCTCAAGTGAAAAATAAGATACTGCTGTACAGATGGTTATAAAAATAGGGCCATCCATAAACCTAACTCCAGTTTGGATACAATAAATAGCACTCAATACTTTAACAACTGGGGGAAAGTCCAAAATTGTCAGATAAGGAAGAGACTACAAAAGCTGGATACGGGCAACAGACTGGCTCACTTAATGATGGCCATCTTGCTCACTGCCAGGCCACCCCGTCACCCAGGGCCCTAGTCAGGGAATCTTTGAATTCCCCCATAGATTCAATGGGCAGAGACCTTGAACAGCCACTCTCTTCACCAGCCCAGGTCACTTCCATCAGCAACGTCATCAGAAGCCCTCTCTTGGGCCTCTCCAGGACCTGCCCTCACTGTAGGCAGCAATGGCAGAGACTGTCCCACTCTCTGAAGGGAGGCTGGTCAGCCTGCTCTGCCCCTCGAGGAAAACAGGTCCTGAAATGAGAGCAGCCGAGAATGTCCCCAGCTGTGACCATGGACAGGTGATCAGGCTGACAGGGAGGCACAGGTCACACAGCCTCTTGTGCTAAATATGAATAGATATGGGCCCTGGGTCAAATCGATGTCATATATGGTTAATTGTCTTTACATATTTTATTCAAATTTGGGAGCTACTTTCTGCCCTGATCCAACTTTCTAGTCCTATTTTCAACTCTGAAACCATCTTCCCACACAATACTTTCAGTCCACCTTCAGGTTAGTTATAAGGTTCCAGCAACAACTACCACAGACATAAGCCCCAAAGGAACATACCTAAAATAGACTTCCTCACTTCTTTCCACTCTAACATCCCTATTCTAATCTGCTCTATTCTTATGTTATGGACCCCATTCATTAAATATCTTGCCCTACTTTCTATCTTACTGCCTGTCAGCCACCAAGTTGCAGATACTACTATGATTCTGTCTTGACTTCTCTGGGCAGACAACCTCACCAATGTGTCCCAAAGTCTCGCCTTTCCACAGCCTTACCCTACTAGCAAAAGACATAAATAGGCTGGGGGTGTGGATCAACCTGTCAAATGCCCATGTCCAGCAGAGAAACAACTACAGAAGTCAGAACACCCATCTTTTGCACCCCACAGGGAATTTTGGTCCATATTCCCAGAGGAATAAATGTTAAGAGAAAGTGCCTAGAAGGTTTGGAACTCCTAACTCCATCAGGACCGGGAGAGAGAAGGGAGGTAGGGAGCAGAACACTGAGAAGTAGTAGGTGTGACTTAGAAAGGAAGAATAGAAAGGATCATAGAAAAAAATGGGCAAATACATGTAAATATAGACAGATAGCTATAGAAATAATAGTCAACCCCTATCTGTGACCTTGGGAGAACGACTACAGTTTCCAATGAAGGGAATGAGGACACAGATCTCTGGTGGTGGGGAAAGTATGGAATCATACCCCTGTTATATTATGATTTTGTAAACCAACATTAAATCACTAGTAAAAATTTTAAGATAGAGTTATATACAGCCTTGAAATACTTTATTGAATCAATGAACAGTTCAACAGCAAATCTAGCTTTTGATTTTCCAATCATTTGCACCTTTTCAAAATCCACAAGTAACTAAGCATTCCCATCTCTTTCAAAAATTATTCACAACAAACACCAGACAAGCTTTTTTTTAAAATTCAATGTCTCCCTTTTTGTTGTCCTTATTGTTTTATTGTTGTTGTAGTTATTATTGTTGTTGTTATTGATGTTGTCATTCTTGGATAGGACAGAGATAAATGGAGAGAGGAGGGGAAGACAGAGAGGGAGAGAAAGATAGACACTGCAGACCAGCTTCACCGCTTGTGAAGTGACTCCCTTGCAGGTGGGGAGCTGGGAGCTGGAACTGGGATCCTTTTGCTAGTCCTTGCACTTTGCGCCATGTGCATTTAACCCACTGTGCTACCACCCGACCCCCATCAGTCAAGCTTTTGAGGTCCAGTATATGAATGGGGAATGAAACTTTGTAAAGACATTGCAAAGGCTTATAGAGCAGTGCAGAGAATAGCTCCCTAAGAGCCTACATGGAGAGATAAAATTGAAGTTCTTCTAAAGATGTCGCAGTGGGTTTTCTTCAGAGAAGTAACACCAACAAAATGGGTGATCTTTCTCTGGATCCTAGTAAAAAAAGGATCCTAGTAAAAATTTCCAGGAATGGCATGGTCCCACCTATAGCTGTAGCTATGAGTCAGCAGGGGACTCTCAGTAGGAATCCAATAAAAGAGAAATGGTCAGACCTGTTCTCCCATCATCACAGAGACATCTCACCATGTCGGGAGTATCCAAAAGAGGACTAAATTGAGGACATAAGCACACACCAAATACATTTTACTTGTCAAACATTGTGTCCGTCTTTTATTTTAACCCACATACCAATTTCACATTTACAACAATCTAACTGGGGAGGCCGTTGTTATTTCTGTTTTACTAGAAGTGGAAACTGAGGCTCTGAGATGGGAAGGTGAAACTCTGCTAAAGCTGCCTCCCAGATTTTCTCCACAAACATACTACAAGAGAATTTATACCTAGGACTTCCCAACATCAAAGTCTGTGTGATATCCATCTCTCAGAGCAAACTATGAAGACATCTGGTACAGGTTACCCCAAGAATGGCAGGCTCATGGCCATTCTCTGTCACAGACCCCACCCCCAAGGGACTCTTCTCAATGACTTCCATTCTCCCTTGCCTTCTAGGTTTTAGCTGTGCCTGGCCGTTAGGTATACATAGAGAGCAGTTGTATCCTTGTTACAGAGTAATGATACTATTTTCCCCTTGGGTCACCCCTTTTTCAGGATTCCAATCTCCAGGTACTTACTACACTTCATAACCTTCTTTTAGGGCAGTAAGAGCTTCCTGTTGACAGTCTTCTGCTGATTTCCTTACTCATGCCTACCCCTCTTAAGAATTTTCTTCACTCGCTTCACAATTGTTAGCTGCTTTTAAGTATGCCATTTGTTTATTGCTTAGACTAATGATATATTGAACGTCAAACCACTGCATATTTATTTCCACTGTCAGTGAGGCTCTTAAGTTGTCCTGGGATAAAGGTAAATTGCATCCACGTGCATCTCGTGGAAAGGAATCAGCTGCAATTGCACATTATGTTTGGATTTGATGAGCTCACTGGAGGGACAATAAACTCTCCACATGTTATTGGCAACCAAAGTGGTGAATGAAGCTTCCCAGTCCCACTTGGAATGCGATGTTTTCCCATGAGGCTGTGCTACAAAGATGAAATCCAAAGAAATAAAAACAGATTTTACAGGCCCTGCCAAGACTTCTCCAGAACGTATGTGGATGGAGCTCAAGCATTTGTAGCTCTGCTGTAGGAAGTGGGCCTTCAACTGAGAAAACTTGACAGTAATCATTTGAGCTCTCCTGTCGCTGACTTTTGAAAATAATGAGTGAGTAATTTGAAAATGAACTGAGAAACATTTCAGCCATAAAGGCCTTTCTCAAGTTTTCACAGGGCTCCTTCACATAGGAGTTTGTCCGGGAAACACATAAATCACACAGGCAATACGAGGCCTAAGGCATACAGCAGTGGGTCTGAAGGCACAGGCTCTGTTTATACCTGTGGAGATATTACTGAGATCTGAACTCTTTAATCCAAAATGTACTTTTTTTTTTTTTTTTGCCTCCAGTGTTATCCCTGGGGCTCAGTATCAGCACTACCAATCCACAGCTCCTGGAGGCCATTTTTTTCCATTTAATTGGACAGGACAGAGAGTAACTGAGAGGCGAGGATGGAGAGAGATAGACACCTGCAGACCTGCTTCGCCGCTCCTGAGGCATCCTCCCTGCAGGTGGGGATCCTGGGGCTTGAACCTGGATTCTTGTGCACGTCTTACTGATTCGTACTATGTACCCTTAGCCTGCTGTGCCATTGCCCAGCCCCCAGTATACCCCTCTTCCAAAATAAAATGCACACACGCACACACACGCACACACACACACACACACACGCTTGCCAGTTGCGCCTTAACCTACACATAAAAAGACCTGCCTTAGGATGAGAGTGACAGGCATGAGAAACATGGGTGTTTGTTTTGGGGAGAGTTTAAGAACACAATTTTATTTGTTTATTTTTCTTGTTTCCCTTTATTAGGGATTAATGTTTTACAGTCACCAGTAAATTACAATAGTTTGTATGTACATAATATTTCTCAGTTTTCCACATAACAATTTAACCCCTACTGGGTCCTCCTCTGCCATCATGTTCCAGGACCTGAACCCTCCCCCCACCCACCCCAGAGTCTTTTACTTTGGAGCAGTACACCAACTCCAGTCCAGGTTTTTAATTGTCTTTGATGCTGCTGAACTTTCTTGGGAATTATTGTAAATATGGCAGCTTCAATTTTTATGCACTTTCTCTGAAGAGTATTTCATTAGAGAATGTTTTTCTTCTTTTAACAATGTTTGTATTTATTTCATTACTTATTGGATAGAGGCAGAGAGAAACCCAGAAGGAACAGAGGAGAGAAAGAGACGCCTGCAGCCCTGCATGACCACTTGGGAAGCTTCCCCCTGTAGGCAGGGACCAAGATTTGAACCCAAGTCCTTGTGCACTGTGGCATGTGCTCAAGTAGGTGTGCCATCACCTACTTCCAGAGTGTCACACACTTTTCTTAAGCCTGTGCATGAGTCAGTTGGTGTGTGTATCTTTCCTGTCTTCCTACAGTTCATCCTTTTAAATCTTTACACCCTCAGCAGAGCACACAGTATTCAGAGTTCTGTGTTAGATGAATAGAGAACATGTTATTAGTTGGGTCACATTTCAAGTCTGAGACAGAGTTCTTTTCTCTGTAGAGTAGGGAACAAAGTTACGATGACCACATGTGTTTTAATTGCCCTGAACACTGGAGAGACACATACTAGCGATGTGACTTCAGCCAAGTTATACAACAACACTGCCCCCCCCCCAAAAAAAAACCCTCCCATTTTAAGACCAGGAATAGGAGCATCATAGTTGGTGTGATAGTTGAACACTACAGTCCTTTGGAGGCGTCTAGGATGATGGAATGCACACACACCAGACATTCTAAAGTTTAACCTACCCTTTCCTTCTTTTCTCTAAGAAAGCCCTCTCAGGTATGAGGTTTTTTCCTTTACATGACCATTATGCTATCTCCCCAGCCCTACACCATTCTTTCTGAATGGGTATCATGAAGACGAAGATGTTATGTAAGGAGTAAGTAAGTAAGAAGTATGGGGCAGTGGTCCAGGTAGCAGCACAGTGATAAAGCTTTGGACTCTCAAGCATGAGATCCTGAGTTCAATCCCCGGCAGCACATGTACCAGAGAGATGTCTGGTTCTTTCTCTCTCCTCCTATCTTTCTCATAAATAAATAAATTAAATAAAATCTTTAAAAAAAAAAAATGGGGGGTAAGTGAGAAGGATTTAGTGCAGAAGCAGTAATGGTGAATTTGAAAAGTGTACTTCAGCCTCCTCAAAGCCCTGCTGATATGTTAGACCATGTTTCCAGGCACCTTTTTTCAGGTTTCCCTGAAGAGAAGACAGTATCAGAGAGACAAATTTCAGTATCTAATTCTCAGGTATGCTTCAGATGAGAATTTTACATTTGACCCAATATTTCCCTCTCTGAGTTCTGTGCTAGCTCTCCCACCCCAAAAACGTTTTGGTCACTGACAATTTAATGTGTTTCCAACATGATTTGGCCTATTCTGTCATTCGTAACCTTCAAGCTTTGTTTATAGACACCTCCTATGATTCACGCACAATTTGAGGAACTGAGGTCATAGTGCTGAGTGAGTCAGTGCCCCAGGCAAAATAATACACACTCTAACCCATAAGACAGATGCGAACATGGAGGGCCAGTGCAGTCATGAGAGGGAGATATAGTATGAAACCTGGGTCTGAATAGGGTCAGGATCGCTGGGGAGCCAGAGACGACCCGAACTGCCCCTGCAGCTACAGACAGACTATGACCCACATAGTCAATGACTGCCACCTCTCCAGATTCAAAGGAGGCCTCGAAACTTGACATCAGGCTCAACCTGACGCTGTTGACTGGCTACGGAAGAAGGGCAAACGCTAGAAGAAGAAGAAGAAGAAGAAGAAGAAGAAGAAGAAGAAGAAGAAGAAGAAGAAGAAGAAGAAGAAGAAGAAGAAGAAGAAGAAGAAGAAGAGGCACTCACCTTCTTATCTTTCTTTTGAATATCTGCTAGACAGAAAGGAGGAGGGAGAAAAAGAGAACCCACAATTGCAGAGGTGAGAGCAAGGCAAGCTCACTGAGACAGGCTCCAAGATATGAAGGTAGTTGGATCACTGTGGGGAACGGAAGGGTCAACACAGCACAGACTAGGGGCGAGATCAAGGCCAGCAAGTAGAATTCCAAAGAGAAATAGGTGGCATATTTAGCGAGCCAATTGATTCAGTACTAAACTAGGAAACTTGTGAAAGTAACAAAGATGCCTATCCACAACTGTCAGGACAGCAAGGTCACACCAGATGTATCTTATTTATTTGTTTACTTGTTTGTTTGTTTAATCTTTACCAGAGCACTGATCAGCTCTGGTTTACAGTGGTGCAGAGGATCAGACCTGGCACTCTGGATCCTGAGGCATGAGAGACTCCGTTCCATAACCATTATGCTATCTGCCCCGGCCCTTCCAGATGTGTGTACCTTTACTATATCTGTAGTACAGGAAAAGCCGATCTCCTGACTTCACCTTACTGTAGTTTTACACACTCTCTCCAAAGTGCCACAGTTACTCTTTTATTTTTGCATCTGGAATAGATCTAGGGGCAACAGAGGAAGTCAGGAAAAGTGGTTTGTTACTAAGAACCCAACTAAAGAGCTCTACAAATGCCGGTTTGAGAAGGACGTGCATGGTAGGCTCACACCTTGTATGGAAGGGCCATGCAGTCAGCACTGTACAGAGCTTTCCATTGTCTAATTACTCTGAACTTCTGCCCGTGAATGTACTATTTGAGTTTCAATATTTAAGTGGGAAAGGGAATGCAGTATTTCTGTACATGGTAGTGAATGGCTTAGACATATTTTAAGAATTTATGCTACCAAGCAGGATGCCAGACTTCTAATTCATATCTATAATTCCCTCCAAGGGTTCAAATGGTTCTAAAGGTTTTATTTTTGTTTGTTTGTTGTTATTTTTACTGTCACCAGGGTTATTGGTGGGGTTCAGTGACAGCTCTACAAATCCTCCATTCCCTGTAGCCATTTCCCTCCCCCCTTTTTCCCCTTTCTTTTCTATTTTATTTGGTAGGACAGAGAGAAGGTGAGAGGGGAGGAAGAGGAGAGAACAGGAGACATCTGCAGACCTGCGTCACTGCCCCCGAGGCTTTCCCACTGCAGGTGGGGAGTGGGGTCTCTCACCTGGGTCCTCCAACATGGCATCGTGTTGTCAGCCAGGTGCACCACTGACCACTCTGGGACCCTCTTTTGTTTGTTTGTTTACCTAGCTTTACTGGCATATGCTGTTGAATGAAATGAAATTCTGAAATTGAGTGAGTTTTGTTAGGGTTTCCTCTCTCTCTCTCTCTCTCTCTCTCCCCCCTCTCTGTTTCTCAGCAGGGTTATCATTGGGACTCTGCCTGCAGGATTCCACTGCTCCCAGTGGCTATTTGTTCTTTTCCTCCTCCCCAACTCCCTCCCCCCATTGGATAGTATGCCAGCTCCCCCCGGCTTAAACACCAGTATGTCTGTATGAGATTCAAAAGCTGTGGTCTATTTACATAAATCACTTTTACATTTACATAAAGCACCGCACTCCCTCCAGGGCATTGGTGGTTTAGTGGTAGAATTCTCACCTGCTCCACCCCCTCTCCTTGTCACACCCTGATCCTCTCCTTGTCACACCCTGATCTTCTACCAGTCACTTTTCACTCCACCCTCTCTATGTCACATCCTGTTTCCACCCTATTTGGAGAGTATAAAAACAGCTGCTCTTTTGATTAAACACACTTGGAAATTGCTTTCTGGCTCTGAGAGTTCCAGAGTGTATCTCCTGCGAAGTTAGTGTGGCACGAGCTCCTGATCCCTCTCCCACGCAGCAGCCTAGATCAGCTCCAGTTGAGTTCTCTCCAACCCAGAGAGCACTAGCTCAGGAAGAAGCCCCCTCAGGCTATCCCGGCACACACACACACACACACACACACACACCCTGCCAGATTCAGAATGAGAAAGCCTCTTCAGTAAAAGGTTTTGGGAAAACTGATCAGCCTCGTGTACAGAAATGAAACTAGGCCATTGCTTAACATGATACAGCAAAAGTTAACTCAGAATAAATTAAAGACCTCAAACTATAAAGGACAGAGAAGAGAACATCATCAGGGAAACACTTCAGGACCTTAATAAGCAAAGTCAGATTTGGCGACTCAACCCCAGGAGCAAGGGAGACCCAAGCGAGGATAAACAAATAGGACTGCATCACGTTAAAAAGTTTCTGTGCAGGAGAAGGAAATCCCACCATGACATAAAAGCAACTCGGTGATTGGGGGAAGATATTTACACATCCCATGTCTGGCAAGGGGTGGATATAAAGATATATAAATGAATCATACCCTTTAACCACCAAAAGCAAGCCATCCAATAAAAAGTGGGGAAAGACCCGAACAGCCAGTCCTCAAAATACCTTTAAGTAAAGAACTTTAAACCATCTGATGGGTCATCAAAGCAAAACTGCAAGCTACACAGGCAGAAAGAGGGCTGTATTCAACAGGAAGGTGCAGACGCGTGGCTCTAAGTCATGACCAACAAGCACATGACTTGACATGAGCTTAGTGCGAAATCTTTCTAAAGCACTTTGGACAGTCCGTGGGGTACCTGCCATCAAGTAGAGGGCAGAAGCAGGAAACATGTTTGGCACATAGGGCCCTGGGTTTGATGCACAACACTGCATCATATTTGGTCCTCAGTTCTCTGTACAGTTTTCAGAGTGTATTTATTTAGCTTTTTTATTACCTTTAATATTTATTTTATTTATTTATTTATTCCCTTTTTTGTTGCCTTGGTTGACTTTTATTGTTGTAGTTATTATTATTGTTGTTGTTGATGTCATCGTTGTTGGATAGGACAGAGAGAAATGGAGAGAGGAGGGGAAGACAGAGAGGGGGAGAGAAAGACAGACATCTGCAGACCTGCTTCACCACCTGTGAAGCGACTCCCCTGCAGGTGGGGAGCCGGGGGCTTGAACCAGGATCCTTACACCGGTCCTTGTGCTTTGCACCACGTGCGCTTAGCCCACTGTGCCGACTCCCTTTAGGTTTTTTTTTTTTTTTTACTTTCTCTCTCATTCTTTCTTTATTTCTTCCTTCCTTTCTTATTAGTAATGATTGACAACACCATAGGATAAGGGGGGTACAATTCCACACAGTTCTCACCACAAGAGTTCCACGTCTCATCCCCTCCATTGGAAGCTCCCCTATTCTTTATCCCTCTGGGAGCATGGACCAAAATTCTTTATGGGGTGTAGGAGGTGGGAATTCTGGCTTCTGTAATTGCTTCTCCACTGGACATGGGTCTTGGCAGGTGGACCCACACCCCCAGCCTGTCTGTCTCTCCCTAGTGGGCAGGGCTCTGGGGAGGTGAGGTTCCAGGAGACATTGGTGAAGTCGTCTGCCCTGGGAAGTCAGGGTGGGGTCATAGTAGCCTCTGCAACTTGGTGGCTGAAAAAGCACTAAGATATAAAGTAGGACAAAGATCTTTCTTTCTAGGAAATTAATTATTTCATGGAATTATTTACCATTAAGAAATATACAATGGGATCCTTCAATACATCAGAATGCTACATTTTAAAGACCTACATTTAAAATATGAATATCAGGGTTTTTTCATGAATATTCATTTTAATTTTTTTTCTTTATTGGGGGATTCTTGGCATACAGTCACCAGTAAAATACAGTAGTTTGTACATGTGTAATGTTTCTCAGTTTTCCTAACTCCCACCTAGGTCCTCCTCTACCATCCTGTTCCAGGACCTGAACCCTGCCCCCACCCCAGAGTCCCTTACTTTGGTGCAATACACCAATCCAGTTTCAGTTTTCCAAGTCCTTAGTTTGCATGTCTGTATCATTAGGGTCTTGGATGCTCTGATAGTTGAACTGCCTTTACAGCTGTGGAGTAGATCATTGCATCTCTCATGCTCATTGCAGTGTGGTTTAGCTGCAGTGGTAAGCAGAGGACAAAAATCTTCTGGTTTTCTGAAGAGGAGGCAGCGATATCTGGAAAGACTTCCTGAACCAACACACTCCTGATCTGAGCTGTGAAGTGTTTATAAATTAACCCGGAGGGAAGGATAGATGGAGTGGACGTCCCAGGCAGTAATAGGTGCAGGGGCAAGAAAGAAAGAAAGAAAGAAAGAAAGAAAGAAAGAAAGAAAGAAAGAAAGAAAGAAAGAAAGAAAAGAAGGGAAGAAAGAAAGAAAGATAAAGAAAAGAAAGGAAGGAAGAAAGAAAGAGAGAGAGAAAGTAAGAAAGAAAGAAAGGAAGGAAGGAAGGAAGGAAGGAAGGAAGGAAGGAAGAAAGAAAGAAAGAAAGAAAGAAAGAAAGAAAGAAAGAGAATCTGGCACTTTCACAGTAACCCAAGGAGTCTGCTGAGGTCTGAGCAGTGGGGCCAGAAGCCAGAGAGAGAAGTAAAATCTTGAACACCAAAGGTCTTCGAGCGTAAACCTTTGAGTTTAAGCTTCAAGGAGCGTGGAAATCCGTGAAGTGACATGACCAGATTTGAGTTCTCAAACAGCTGCACAAATGAGGGCTCCAAGGAAGAAGAAAGACACACACAATCCAGATTCAATTTGGTGAGCAAGCGGCTTGAATTCGATTTGATAATGCTTGACTTTGTCAGGACATGTGTTTTTGTGTTTCTTTTTTTCAGCTTGCCAAATCAAACACGCCTATAGCACAGTGCATAAGTAGTAGGCTCTGCAGCTTAACCCTTTCCTGCGTCACTGTAGGCAAGGTGGAGTCGATGCCCCCCCCCCCAGCCACATCCACAAGCAAAGCGACAGGGGCCCCCTCAAGCTGCCCTAGATCCTTGGGATCGGTTCTGCAGTTTTTATTTATTTACCCAGGGCTAGAAACATGGAAACAGCAGCCTCTGAGCATGTAGATGAGCTTCCTTGTGGGAGACTGAACCGGCAGCTATTTTAATTAGTAACACGTTTTATAAGGGGAGAACCCAGAAAGGGAAATATGTCAAAGCCTCTTTAGCAATGGAGGTTGGCAGATGAACGTGAGTGTGCCTGGCCTTAGTAATTGGTTCTCCACTGACTGCCCTCCGCCTCTCCTGAGGGAACACTGAGAAGGAAAGAGCTCTCCCTGTGCACAGGCCCTCCTCCCGGTGGGGTGTAGGAGAATTCCCAGGCCAAATGCTGAAGATTCAGGAGCTGTACTGGATGCATTCTGGGAAATAAAGTCTCCTCAGGGGACTCAAGTCAGTCCTGTTTTTTGTTGTTTTTTTCAGACCAACTTTTCTGTTGTGATACCTGTTCATGAATCAGTTCATCTAGACTGATACTTCAGTTTTCAACCTTTCAATCTTTCTCCTTCTTTATTATATACATAGCAATCAGAGGGGAAAAATATTTCTCATAACCCTGGAGGGGTGTGCGTGTGTGTGTGTGTGTGTGTGTGTGTGTGTGTGTGTGTGTGTGTCTCAAATGAGAGAGAGACTTGTGATAGATTTGTGATAAATCTCAGGTGAGTCAGTTTATACTCACACAATTTAGAAATGACTAGTGACAAGCTTTGAAGAGAGGTTGGGTCATCCTGCCCTGCCAATTGAGGAAGACAGGTCCTGAAATGAGAGCAGCCTAGAATGTTCCCAGCTGTGACCACGGACTGTGAGCTCAGACTGACAGGGACTCGGAGGCTACACAGGCTCCTGTGATAAATACAAATATATATACAGGCCCTGGGTCAGCTGGATGGTTCAACAGTTCATTTTATTTGAAGATTTTATTTCAAGATTGGGAGCTACCTTCTACCCTAGTCCAGCTTTCTAGCCCTTTCTCTACTTTGACACCATCTTCTCAGACAAATATTTTAGTCCACCTCTGTATTAGCTATCACACTCAAGCAAAAACTACTAAAGTTGTGGGCCCCTAGGAACATGCCTAAAGTAGACTTCCCTACTTCTTCCCATCTTAAGATCCCTATTCTCATCTGCTCTCTTCCTACTTTTTGGTTGCTGTTCATTAATCATTTTGTCCTGCTTTATATCTTATAAAATTTCAGCCACCAAGTTGCAGATGCTACCATTATTCTATCCTGATCTCCCTGGGCAGACAACTTCACCAATGTGTCCTAGAACCTCAACTCTCCAGATCCCTGCCCCACTAGGGAAAGAGAGAAACAGGCTGGGCATATAGGTCCATCTGTCAATGCCCACTTCCAGCAGAGAGGCAGTTACAGAAGCCAGAACTCCCATCTTCTGCTCCCTAAAAAGAACTTTGGTCCAGACTCCCATAGGGGGGAAAATGTTAGAGGAAGATGACCAGAGGGCTCTGAACTCCAGCTCCATCAGGACCCAGAGAGAGAAGAGAAAAAAGGGGAGGGACATTTGGATGTAGTAATAGGTGTAGGTGTGATTTGGAAAGGAAGAGAAGATGGAACCTTCTTTAAAAAGGCAAATCTATACAAATCTAGACAGGTAGTTGTAGAAATAATAGTTCACCCACATCTGCAATCTTGTTGTGCGTAGGCCGCAGAGAAGAGAGAGAGGGGGTCCGGAGCGAAGAGGAAACACAAATCTTTATTTGCGCTGGCACCTCAGAGTTGGGTGCTAGAGAAGCAGGTTGGGCCACGTGGAGGTAGCGAAAATGGCCGCCTCATGCAGTGACCTTTCCTGCGTCTGAACACCGGAGTGGAGCACTGGCAAGAGAGCGAGGTGCGGAAGAAGAAAGGCTTTCATAGGAGTAGCTTTCGCGAGAATGGGAAGGGGGAGGAGTAACCATAGCACTCCAGGATAGGATAATAACTCTCGAGAGAATGGGAAGGGGGAGGGGTAGGATAATAACTCTCCTGAGAATGGGAGGGGGGAGGAGTAACCAAAGCACTCCAACTATTGCAGGGATATAGACAATGCCCTGAGGGCACAACATGGCTGAACAGGCACTCCGAGAATGTCCCAACTCTCGTGGGAACCAGCAGTAGCCTGAGGGGACAACACTGCAACCTTGGAGGAACTGCTGTATCTTCCAATGGAGGGACTGGGGACACAGAACTCTGGTGGTGGGAACAGTGGGGAGTTGTATGTCTGTTACTTTGTAATTTTGTAAGTCAACAGTAAGTCTCTAATAAAAAGATTTAAGAAAGAAAGTGTAAAAAAAATGAAGTGACTGGTGACTATATATGCCCTTTCAATAGGGGGCTTTGCTTAATGAATGAAGCTGACAGGATATCATCTTTATTGACTGACCCATCCAATTTACTAATTGCTGAATTTCTGTGTCAGGCATATGCTAAATGCCGAGAACAGGAAAAAGCAAATCTAACTCTGAGAAATTCTCAGTAATTTAATGAGGAAATTTGACTCACGGACTTGTTTAGAAATGACAGAGCTGGTGGTAGACATAGTCACAAGATTCACTGATATGTAAGTGACAGAAGCCAGACTGAAGGAGTTAACAAAGACAGAGAATGTGCTAGAAATATGAAAACGATGGATCCTACTCCAAGTCACATGTTGGTAATAACCAGAACCCTGGGATCAACAGGAAAAACTAGGACACAGTTCTCCTCACTTTCTGCCATGCAATCACTCTTGTCCTTCTGTCTTTTAAATTGCTCTTACCTTGTTAGCTGTGTATTCTTCTATTTGTCAAGTTTTTAATATTTCATCATCTAAAATCAAACAAGTAACTCAAGTAACTGGGTCTTTTTTTTTTTTCCACTAGTGCTACTGCGGGGGCTCAATGTCTTTATAATGCTACGACTCCAGCTGGTTTGAGTGCTGTTTTTTTTCTCTGTTTTTAATTTTTTAATATCTTATTTATTTATTATTGAATAGAGACCAAGAGAAATTGAGAGGGGAGGGGAGAGAGAGAGAGAGGGAGAGAGGAAGAAGGACACCTGCAGTCCTGTCTCTCACCACTCGTGAAGCTTTCCCCCTGCAGGTGAGCACTGGGAGCTTGAACCTGGGTCCTTGCGCACTGTATTGTGTGCACGTAGCCAGATGTGTCAACGCCTGGCCCCCAAACAAAGATGGAATTTAATTTGTATAGAAGTGAGAAACAGAGCAGCAGAGAGTGAGAGACAAAGAGAAAAAGAAGAGACTGCCCTTAGTGCTGTACCGCCACTCATGACACTTCCCCCCCTGCAGAGGCTTGAAGCCAGGTTGCGAGCATGGCATCATGGGAGTTGTACTGGCTTTGTGACAGGCTGCCATGTTATGATTCTAATTGTGTTTGTTTTCTCAAATCGAAGGAGTGGGACAGAGAGACAAAGTGAGGAAGCTCAGCCGCAGGGCTCCCTTCAAAGCAGTGGTGCTCGGACTTGAGCCTGAGTTAGGCACCTGGTAAAGCAATGCACCATCTGCATGGCTTACTTTGCTGTCCACACGGTTCAAATAATTCTCAGGCTACGAATCTGACTAAATTAGGCATCCCATCACTGCCCATCAGAGCTGGCCAAGTCGTGAACTGTTTGCCACAGAAGACAAGTGACAATTCCTCCGGGCAAACACGTATGGTTTTTCTAAAACATAACAAATAAAGCTCTAGTCTGCTTGCAAGAGGAGCAAAGGATATTTTCCTATTCTGTGTTGCTGTCCACAGGGCAGTTACTCTGATTGGCTGACATAGATGCACTGCTTTATGGGACAGGAACTTAGATGATTCCGCCAGTGCACCGCTATGTTCCATCGCTGGGGAGCCAGAGACGACCCGAACTGCCCCTGCGGCTACAGACAATGACCCACATAGTCAACGACTGCCACCTCTCCAGATTCAAAGGAGGTCTCGAAACTTGACATCAGGCTCAACCTGACGCTGTTGACTGGCTACGGAAGAAGGGCAAACGCTAGAAGAAGAATGGGACAGGAAGACAGATGCATGGATCTATAGGGCTGTGCAAGCTTCTAAGAAAGGAAGACATGTATCTTGGGGCAGCAAGAGAGCTCAGCTGGAGGGGCTCCTGATCTGTCGCCTGGGCAGCTCGCATCTGAGCCTCTGGTACCATACATGGGAGGAGAAGTACAAAACTGGGGTAAGCTTTGGTGCCTGGGGTGTGTGGTGTGTGCGTGTGTGTAAAAGTTAGACTTAAGTGGTGAAGTCCTGGAAGCAACAAAATAAAGACACACACACACACATTGGAAGAGGTTGTGGAGAAGAAAATGAATACTTATATCATACAAAAAATGAACTGAATTTTTTTATATATGATAAAACATTTTTATTATGCTCATTTTTTGCAGTCCTGGGGCCTCATGCATCCTCAGTTGCATTGCTCCTGTCTCCCAGAGACAGAAGAAGACGGTAAAAGTGCCCCCACTGTGCAAGGACAATCCTCCATGATGCCGCCCATGGGGTCCCACGTGCTTCTGAGGCTCCAGCCTAGTTCCTCACAAAGGTGAGGCAGGCACTCTGCTGGGGTGGGGGAGCAACTGCCCACTGTCACGACCTTTAATCATTTGGTCAAAGGTAAGATTGTGCCTCATCAGGCAACCATGTCTCAGCTCCACTTCGCAGAAGCCCATGAAAAGAACACGATTAGAATCTACTGGAATCCGGCTTCTGTAACACCTAACTTCCACCAAGTCCTTTTTCTGTCTCAAGTACATCTTTTCAAGGAACACTTCTTAGGCTGGCCATCAACCTGAACACATAACGTACTGGCTTTTTAAAACCTCTTTTATTCCCGCTCAGCAACACAGATTATTTCCTTATGTCACAAGTGTGTTGAGGGTCAAGACAATGGAGACAACTACTCATTTAGAGTGAGCAAAAGGAATTATGGGACACGGGCATAATTAGCACACGGGTGATGCATGCCAACTCACAGGGAATTGTGGATATAGGCATTTACTTAAATGAGTGTCTAGCAGAAGTTGCTCTCTTTTCCTGCTTGCCCTTCCATTTCTATTGTTCCTGTCAGTCTCTTCCCAGACCTCAAGAAGCTGCACCATCTAGCTGAACACAGGTGAAGGAAGCTCAGGGACTGGAGCCCATGCCACATGGTAGCTGGCCTTTCCCTCTTTGCTTATTTTGCTGGCATGGTCTTTCTCTTCCTAAATAAACCAACATTGTAATAAACCTCCTGTTTTGATAAGCTCCAAACAAGACACCACAGAAGTTTTGGGTTTTGTCTTTTTAATATTTTGCTTTTTTAATTTATTGCTTCCAAGGTTATTGCTGGGGCTCAGTGCCAGCACTGTGAACCCACAGTTTGCAGTGGCCATGCTTTCCTTATCTTCCCTCCTAGTTATTTATCAGGTAGGACAGGGGTAAATTGAGAAAGGATTGGGAGGGAGAGAAAGGGAGAGAAAGGCAGACCCCTCAGAACTACTTCACCATGTGTGGAGTGGACCCTCTTAAAGATGGGGACGGGGGGGCTCGAACACAGGTTCTTGCACTTGGTAAGATGCGTGCTTAACTGGGTGTGTACCACCAAGCGGCACCTTCATTTTTAAATTTTTTCAATAAACAACATTGAGTTTGGAGGATGTGACTTCCAGTTTAGGACTTACTATCTTGAGAGTTCAAACTTTTAAAGATGTCAGATTGCTTTCTCTTTTGAGAAGCTGACACCCAGAGCCAGAACTGCTGTCCCAAGGCCTATGTCTTCCCAGGAGGTGGCTGCAGTAACATGTGGAGGGGAAACTGGTAGCACCTTGCATCCTTTCAGGCTCTGCCTTCTGCCTGTGCAGGGACTGGGAGGTTGAGAAGTCAGTCAATCATGTGCCCTGCAGTGAGTCTAGACCAGGAAGACAAAGGCTGATCATACTTCCTACAGAGTAACAATGCCACAAAAGATCTGGAGGAGGCCCAAGGGGACCTTTCCCCCACTCCAATCCAGCTGTCAAGTATGTTCCTCCAGAGATATCTCTACCCCATGAGGGTGATCCTGACTCACATTTTCACCCTCCATGAACTCCGCCAATGACATTCTGGTCCTGTTCTGAATCCCAACCAGAATGGCCTCAAAGCCTTTGTTTCCTGTGGCATCGCACAAAACTGGGATCACCTGGAGCTTCGGGTGATTTCAAGGTGAGAGGATGTTGGTCTGCCTCCCACCAGGACCTCAGGCAGGAACCAGAACACCTGGCTGCAGGGGCTCTGGGACTCCACACAACTACACCAGAAACCACTCTCCCTCCTTCCTGTCCAAGAAGCAGTCTTGCTCATGGAGATGTAGTTTCTTCCCTTCATCCAATGCAGTCCCTCTACTGCACAGAAGAAAGACTCTCTCTACACTATGCTTCAAAAATAAAATCATGCGGATGGTAGCAGGGTTGGAGACAAACTCAAGAGATTTGGAAAAGGTCCACAGCACAGTAGAAATCAGCTGAGCTGTAGAGGAGGGGAAGGGATGGAGAGGAGGTGATGGACAGGCTGAGTGCTGAAGCTAACAGAGTCTGGGGCTAATTAGAATTGACCACTCAAATCACAAAAACAGGGACAACTAACTCTGCCAACATTCCCCAAAGCTCTTTCTTTGCCATGAGCTGGACTCATTCAGGCAGGGACCATTCAAGGAAGACACATCCAGCCACTATGGCAACTGCTAATGGAACGAGGGCTTGGTCCCACAAGAAAGGCCCATGGCTGGTCCCACAAGGAAGGTCCAACCAAGGACAGTTCTGGTGCTGTGATCTCTCTCTCTCTTCCTCATTCTTTCTCCCTCTCTCTCAAAAAGCATTCCAGAAATAGCAGAATCACAAATAAGCAAGGCCCCAGCTAGCAAAAAAAAAAAAAAAAAAAAGATGGTGGTAGATAAAAGACACACTTTAAAAAATAGAAAATAGAAATAGGTAGCAGGGGATCTTAGCATAATGGTTAGGCATAAAGACTTCCATGTCTGAGGCACCAAAATTCCCAGGTTCAATACCCAGCACCATCATAAGTAACTCAGAGCTGAGTAGTACTCTGGGAAAAAAAATAGAATTAGGACTGGCAAAACAGCTCCTGTGAATACTACACTAAGAGTAGTGCTTTGTCATGTGCACAACCCAGGCGCAAGCTGGGCCCACTACATTGAAAGGCACTGCAGAGCTCTGGTTTATTTCCTTCTCTCCTTCTGTCTCTGCCTCAATCTTTCTATCTATCAACTTGTAGCAGTGAAGCCTTTGATATGAAAAAAAGAATAATAAGTAAGTAAGTAGAAACAGAAAGAGTGGTCTAGGGAGTGATGCAATGAACTAAGGGCACCTCAAACATGAAGTCTCGAATTTGATTTTCAGTATTGCATGAGCCAAAACGATGCTCTTGCCCTATTTCTTTCACTTCTCCCTCTCCTTCTCCCTCTCTGTCTTTCTTTCTCTCTCATTAACAAGTAAATAAAAATAAATCCAAAAATAGAAATGATGAGATCTTACAGCTGATTAAATGTACTGAGGGAAGCATAAGAGACCAGTTTGGGGTTTTTTTTTTTTAAGCTGAATGAGAACAAAACACTTCTTGAATGGAAAGAATCATTTAAATTGGAGTACACCATGCTCTGAATTTATTAAGCAACAGAAGATCCTCAGTGGACTAACATCTCAAAGTGTTCAGTCCAAATCATGTTTGCCTCATCTGTCAAGCTGTCTTAGATGCTACACGGCTGAGACACACCTTGGCAGTGCCATAGTGTTTTGACTCAGAAAATATTCTGGGTCACTTCCTGCTAAGACAAGTATAACAACTGGCTGCAAACAGCTCTGGCTGTACAGTCAGCGGGCAGGAAAGAAGACATAGCCAGTTCTCTAAAAAGAATCTGAGCATGGGAACCAAAGCTCACTAAGAAGTGAAGGCAGAATAGAAGTCAGGATGCTGCCTTGGGATTTACCCCTTAACTGATTCCTTTCTTTCTTTCTTTTTTTTTTTTTTTTTTTTTTGACTACAGGGTTATTGCTGGGTCTTGGTGCCTGCACTATGAATCCACTGCTCCTGGAGGCCATTTTTTTCCATTTTTTTGCCCTTGTTTTTTTTTTTATTGTTGTTGTGGTTATTATTGCTGTTGTTATTGATGTCATTGTTGTTGTATAGGACAGAGAGAAATGGAAAGAGGAGGGGAAGACAGAGAGGAGGAGAGAAAGACAGACACCTGCAGACCTGCTTCACCTTCACAGCCTGTGATACCAACCCCCTGCACGTGGGAAGCTGCATGGAGCTGGAACCCGGACCCTTATGCAGGTCCTTGCACTTTGCACCATGTGTAATTAACCTGCTGTGCTACCATCAGACCCTCAACATGGCTGAGATTCCAAAGTGCCAGGTTCAATCCACCACACCACTATAAGCCACAATTGATCAGTGGTATGGCTAAAAAAAAATCAAGTAGAGAATCTAGGTGTGGAATATCATGTTACCATGGTTAAGGATCTAGGTTCAAGACCCTGATCTCCACCTGCAGAGAGAAAGTCTTAAGCAATGCTGTAAATCTCTCTCTCTCTCTCTCTCTCTCCATTTCTATCTCTATAAAAAACATACATACATACATATACATACAGTTTTAGGTCCCCATACTAATGGGGATAATAATTTGTTCCCTTTTTCATTTACTCAACCAAGATTTTACTTACACTCTGGAATGTGCTTGGTCCTCTTCTAAGTTTTGTACCTTAGGGATGACCAGCTCAGTGATTGAGTCATGGTTCTCTGGCTTCAACTCCCAACAAGTTGGAACTTCATCAGAAATGGCCATAACTTTCTTTGTGGTCATCTATAGAGGTTGAGCTTAACAACAAGTCCCCTACCTTCCTATCATGCAGGACAACCTCACAGGTAGACATATGTACACAGGTAGAGAATTCATGGGATAACTACAGCAAAGAAGACCACCATTGGACTACTCACATTCTCAGTGCATTCTAACATTGCTTTTAAGCCCAAAGTAGACATTCAAAAGTTAAATATTTGATCCAAGGCCACACAGACAATATGTAAGAGGCCAGTGTCTTTCTGATACATCCAACATATGTGACTATCAAACTATCCATCCATTATATTTTGTACTGTATCAATTGCTCTGCTTTCATAACTAACCACTGCTTGTTTTGCCACTATGAAGATTAAGAAGTTGCAAGCAGGACTTTTTACAACAATCTATTCCATATTAGGACTACTCCTGGGTTCTTCGAGGGTGTTACAGTAGAGAAAAGCTCAATAAAATGAACTATTAAATGGTTTGTAAGACAACTCCAGTTCTTGAGTCATGAAGATAGCTCAGCTAGTAAGGTATCTGCTGTGCCTTATACACAACCCAAGTTCAAGACAGACCTCCACCTCACTGGGAGGAGCTTCAGTGCTATGGTGTCTCTCCTTCTTCCCTCTGCTTCTATTTCTGTCTGTAAAGTCATTCCAGAGCAGTGAGGTCACAGTCTTCACTGAAAGAGAGACAGTGAACCAGGGAAAGATATACTAATTATTATTATTATTTTACCTGCAGGGTTATCGCAGGGGCTCACTGAGGGCTCTGTGAATTCACTGTTTCTGGAGGCCATTAGACTTTTTTCCATTTTATTAGATAAGACAGAGAGAAATTGAGATGGGGGTGGGGGAGATAGAGAGGGAGAGAAACAGAGACACCTGCAGACCTGTTTCACCACTCATGAAGCTTTCCCTCTGCAGGTGGGTAGCCAGATTCCTGAACCCAGATCCTTAACATGGGTCACTGTGCTTAGTATTATGTGCGTTTAACCGGGCAGCCACCGCCCAGCCCTGAAAAATCCCAATCTTCATCACGTGATGGTTCTCTGAATAGTGCTGTGAATCAGTGTTGCTCGATTTCACTAGCTACCGATACATTTGAAATTTCCCCTCCCAACTCGCCCAGGAGTTTCATTACTTTTTTTTTTTTTGGGGGGGGGGGCTACTTGCTTGTTTTTGCCTGTTTGTTTGCCTGACTGAGCGTTTTTCTAGTTCTCCCGCAAGGCCAGTAGAGGTTATTAACATTGTGAAAGCCCTGACATTATCAATCTAGGCTACTGACAGCATAGCCAGCACAGAACCTTACGTGCACGTTGTTCCTCGTGGTTATAATTCATGTCAACCAAACAGAGCTTTTGCTATAAACAAAGTTACAGTCACATTTTCCAAATATCCGGGCAACACAGAGAGAAAGGCTATATGAAACTGATTCTTGGCTTTTGGAATGGGGGGGGGACCTGGGGGTGGAGGAGAAAAGAGAATTATGCCTCTTAAATTCAGGAGATTCCATCGGGAGAGCAGCCCAGCTTCGCTTCAATGGCTGAGAATGTTGACTCCAGCTTCCATCTGGTTTCCATAAGGCGAGGGAACTTGGCGAGTAGCTGGCCACATAACTGCAGCACGTGCAAGTCCTGACCATGAGCATCAGTGAAAGGAGCCAGAGAGCACAGAGAAATGTGTCGCCGTCCATCCACAGAGCCTACACAGGAAAAGCCGCTCTCAAGAGCAAGAAGGGCCTTGACCCTACTGGGCAGGTTCACCAAGACCCACATTGTTAACTGCTTCAAGAACTCTCAAACCTCCAATGACACGTTACTATCAGTCATTCTAAAAATGGCAGGTCAGCGCCTCAACACTGCACTGCTATTAATTCCATACAGTTAAACACAAGCAGCAGAGTCTAAGAGGGAAGGCCTAGACTCAAATTAAAATGAGTTTGACAATTATCTTCCTCCATAACCATGGGGCCTTAATTAAACTGAGTGAAAACTGAGCCCAGTCTCCAGTTGCCGGGGTTCTGACGAGGGCCATATTAACCTTCTTCAACACAATGAATGTTTAGTATGTAGTTGGTTCATTCAGGTCAGGTAATTATTTCCTCTAAGATTTGTTTGTTGCTCAAACATTTTCCCAGTGTTCCTGGTCCTAGCACAATGTACACATAATCACCTCCACCAGTGTTGATAACACACCTTCAGCGCTTTGATCTTAGATCACTTATAGTGTTCTTCAGTTCTTCATGTCCCAAAGAAGCATGGGAATTTAAAGATGAAAGACAGCCCAAACTCCTTCTCCATGAGGACATTGGGAGAATAAAAAAATTAAGAGAGAAAAGTGAGCCAGTCCCCACAAAGCGCAGCAGGTTCAGCGGGCATCCAGGGCTCCCTGACTCCCCTGTCTCTCAGTTCTTTTGTCTACATTTCCACTTGTCACCGAAAATCATTCTCAAGTCATATCACTTCCAGTTCCCTTCTAAAATTTCTCCACAAGAATTACAGAGCTGAGAGAGCTCCGAAATGGTTCCTACACTGCTTTTTCTAGCAGAGAGGTAGGCTGAGCAATGAGTTCTTAAGATGTCTAACTCTATGAGCCAGGCAGTGGCACAGCTGGCTAAGTGCTCACACTACAGTACACAAGGACCCAGGTTCAAGCCCCTGGTCCCCACCTGCAGGGGGAAGCTTCACAAGTGGTGAAGCAGAGCTACACGTGTCTCTCTGTCTCTCTCCTTCTCTATCTCCCCCTCTTCTTTCATTTCTCTCTGTCTCTATCCAATAATAAATAAGTAATACATTTTTAAAACACATTTTAAAAAAGATATCTAATTCCCAGAATTGGCGAATATTACATTATATGAAAAGAGCTTTTTTCACATGTGATTAAGTTAATTTTCTTGAGATAGAGGAATACTGTGGATTAACTCAGTGGGTATACAGGACAATAGAGGACCTTCTAGTAGGGAAAGAAGAAGAATCAGGATCAGAGAAAGTCATGCAACAGCAGTAGAAGCAGCCTTTCAAAACCTGAAAAGGCTAACAAAGTTTCTCCTAAGCAAACCAGCTGCAACACTGACTTCAGCCCAGTGAAACTGATTTTGTGCTTCGGGCTGCTAAAAAGGCATGAAAATAAATCTACATTGTAAGTTACTCAGTTTGTGGTAATTTCTTACAGCAGCAGTAAGAAGAAACCAGTACAGCAGTTTAACATACAGAAACAGTGATGCATTACCAAAAGTAATAGTCAACACAAAGGAATTAAGTAAACACATCGTAATGGAATACCATGCAGCTTTTTAAAAATGCATTGCTCATATTTAATGAAATAGGAGATACATATGTATGATCTTAAACAAAATGAACTAGTTTATACGGCAATGCATGGGATAGCTATATCTGAATAACACAAGAGAATACTGGAAGTGTATGCTTCACATGACTTGTAATGAAATATCAGTGGTGATGGGCTGTTTGGTTGCTCTGTGCATATGTCTGTTTTCTCTGCTATGATGCAATAAAGGTATATTTGCTAGTTTAACATTTAAATAAAATAAAGATAATTCAAATATTTAAACAATCATAAATATATGTATATAAATTTAATTTACAAAAGATGACTTGGGGGCAGTGGTAGATAGCATAATGGTTCTTCAAAAAGACTCTCATGCCTGAGGTTCCAAAGTCCCAGGTTCAATCCCCTGCACCGCCGCCAGAGATGAGCAGTGCTCTGGTAAAAACCATAAAGAAAGGAAGAAATGAGAAGTAAAATATCATTTTGTAATTAAATTGATTTCTAGAATATTATTTTCCCTGATGTCTGTCATTATTTTATAATGCAAAAGAATGCACTGTGTCAGGGAAGGAACAGCTAAGACAACGTTCTCTTCTCAACTCAAAATTCAGAAGCTTATTGTTAACTTTTGTTAGCTTTATTCACTTAGTGGATAGAGACAGCCAAAAATTGAGAAAAGGGGGGATATAGAGAGGGAGAGAGATCCAGAGAGATGCCTACAGCCCTGTGCCTGATGCTCTCCCCTGCAGGAGGGAACTGGGGTCTCGAACCCAAGTCCTTGTGCACTGTAATGTGTGCTCTCAACCAGGTATGCTACCACCTGGCCCCACTTCCTTAAGTATATGAAGCCCATGATGAAATCATCCTCATGAAAGCCCATAGAAATGGTATATATGTCCTTTTCCACTTTTAATTCCCTTTCTGTTGGTGACCTCTTTTAACTAGGAAGTGTGAGTAAATGTTTTCTCACTGAGACATGTCACGCATGAAGATCACTGGAAATGCTGGAGGTATTTTGCACTTGACAATTTGCAGGGTTTCCTGGAATCTCTTAATGTGAATTTTGCATCAGGGGATTTGACAGGGAGAGAAGAAATGTGAAGACTCTTATTTATAGGTCATTTCCAAACAAGCTGAGACCCAAGTGCTCAACAGTACTTCACATTGCATGGTGATCTGCTCTCCAGTCCAACTGAGTCTCTTCTCTCTATCTCCTTAAACTGTGAGATACCTCTTGCTCACTCATCTCTTCAGCCTTCATCTTAATATTGTTTCTTATCTCACTCAGTACAGGACATTCTTGAGTTACTATTGTAAATTATGAAATTCCCCAATAGCACTGAACTTAGGAGTTATAAGATTCTTAATGTGAGTCCCTACCTTCAACAAATTCCAATCTGATGGTAACAATAATCACAAGCAAACAGGTAAATCTTCAGTAGGGAAGGTGTGTTGTAGATTGCAAAGAGCATAAAAGAGAAATTTGAGACTATCTAATTCCAGCAGGAAAGGAATGACTTCAGGGAGGTGAGAACATACTAGCTATTTGTCTCCTGGCTCTGTAAGTATGGCTCTGTAGATATGGCCCTCACCAGACATGCCCTACTTCACAGGTTTATCTCTGCGAAGATGTGTTTCCTAGGTCTCCACTGCTAACCAATGTTAAGCTCAGTTCTCCTAAAGAAGGCTCAGGCAAGAGAACAGACAAAGGTGAGGTATCACAGTACTCCTTTCTCTCCCTCTGGGGACACACTGTCAGTGTCTCCAAGTCTCCACCACCACCCAATGCACACCACAAGGCCACAGCTCCTGGTCTCCTAATCATCATATTTTCTATTGTCTCTCTAGGCTGAGCCAAAGCTTTGCCAGCAGCTGCTTCTTGGTGTTAATCTTAACTGTTGCGCCATTTCCTGTAGGGTCTTTGCGCTTTGGGACAGTTTTTTTTTTTCAAGTGATTCCTAGATTAAATGTCCACTGCTTAACTCCCAGATGTGGGCTCTGTATTCTGAACTGGATGCTTAGATGGAGCCTGCAGTGAGTGAAACAGACTCTACTTTGCCTCTCCCTGACTGCGGGGCGAGTTATGCAGGCAGCTAGCGATGACCGTTTAGAAAAAGAAGACATCTGTTGATTGTCACAGCAGTCCCTGCACTGTAGCCTTCAGTCTAGTGAGTTTTTCCAGACAATCATAAACAGACACTTGCACTTAAGAATCAATCAAAAAAAAAAAAAAAATCCCACAGCATAGAACCTATGGTCAGACTAATTGTCTGCTTTACACTTTAAGACCTCCTTAAGGCCTAACATAGCAGCTTGGGACTACCCCTTTCAATCAAGGAGCCAAATCATGATTCCTATTCTTCAATAAACACATACTCTCTCTCTATTCAATTTTTATGAGTGATTTAATATTGATTTACAAAATTACAAGATAACAGGGGCCCAACTCTACACCAATACCACTACTAGAATTCTGAATCCCCAATCCCTCCACTGGAAGCTACAGAAGTTCTCTTACAGTTGTACATGTGGGCTAAGTATTATATCTACCACTGTATTTGTATAGATTTGTCCATTTTTTTTCCCCCATGGTCCCATCTTCTCTTCCTTTCCAGTCACACCTGGACCTGTTACTACATCCAAATGCCCCTCCCTGCAATAAACACTTTCTGGATCATATTAAAGCCTGATTACTTCATAAGTCATGGGCCCTTTGGACTATAACTAAAATAGGCCTACTAACTATCTACAAAACAGAGTCCCGCAAATCTTCATCTGCACTATTCCAGCCTTTAGGTTCATGATTAGTCAACAAATTGTTTGGTTTTATATGTTAACTCTTTTTTCAGCCACCAGATACCAGATGATAACATGATGTGGAGTTCCCTGGACAGACAACCCCACCAATGTGTCCTGGAGCTCCGCTTCCCCAGAGCCCTGCCCCACTAGGGAAAGAGAGAGACAGACTGGGAGTATGGATCCACCTGTCAACCATGTCCAGCGGGGAAGCAGTTGCAGAAGCCAGACCTTCCACCTTCTGCATCCCACAATGATCCTGGGTCCATATTCCCAGAGGGATAGAGAATAGGAAAGCTATCAGGGGAGGGGCTGGGATACGGAGTTCTGGGGGTGGGAACTGTGTGGAGTTGTACCCCTCTTATCCTATGTTTTTTGTCAGTGTTTCCTTTTTATAAACAAAAAGAAACAGAAAAAAATGGCTAGCAGACCCATAAAATTCTCAAAAGGCAAAGAAAAAGGAAAGGGAAAAAAAAAACAAAAAAAACTCTAGGTAGCTCTGAACCAAAGTCTAGAGAAGAATAAAGAGCCCAGAGAAACAGAGCTATGACTTGGAGCTATGGAAAAAAAAAAAAAAAAAAAAAAAACTCTGGATAATAGGATTAGCCATCCAGGGTGACCTGGGTCACACAGGTCTTTTAGGCGACTGGGTGGAGAGCCTGGGCTTTTCTTGCTGGAGCATTGCTGGCATTCTGGAGCACAGTAGGATGGACAGACATCCCACAGGAAATTCAGTTTGCAGAGGTCAGGAGACTCGGCTGCAGCAGGACAATGGCGGTGCACATAGCCCGGAGAAGGTGGATGATGCCAGGATCCCTGGGGCCTGGGGAAAAGGGAAGGCGGCTCAGAGCCACTTGGGATGTGATGGCGAACCCAAGTCCAAGCTCTGGGATGTAATGGCGAGCCCAAGCCCAGTCTCTGGGAGCAGCCGCTGTCCAGTCGCCAGGAAGAAGATGGTCAGGAGCTTGATCCGGGCGAGTGAGTGCGAGAGCACATCTGAAGCCCTTGATTGAGAAATCTGGGGAGTGATGATCTTAAAATGCACCTTCCACTCAGGGATATGTTGCTTAGCTGCACTAAAAGCCAAATCCATAACATTTATGTTGACAAGAATCAACACCTCAAATGAATGAGCAGTGGCATCTTGCTAATAATAAGAATATATTCATGACGCAATGACTATAATATTAACTCACTTTCACGATTTACACAGAGACAATGGAACATTATTTTCAGAAACGATTATAAGTATACTGTAAGGAAATAATTAACCTTCACGGATAGTGGAAGGAAGCATGGCTAAGCCTGATCTTTTCCCGAGAGGGAAGTGCTGTAGACCTCTGCAAAGGTGGAGGAAGAATCCACATACACACACATGAGCACTGGCTTCCAACTTCTCCACCTGTCTTTTTAGACCCGAAAAATGTCTACTACATAGACAATCCCAGAATGTCAATATGTCAAGAAAACTGACTAGAATCAAGTGCTAATAATATCCCCACTTTCCCTACTAGAACTTTAGCATTTT
Organism: Erinaceus europaeus; assembly: GCF_950295315.1. Classification (NCBI taxonomy): domain Eukaryota; kingdom Metazoa; phylum Chordata; class Mammalia; order Eulipotyphla; family Erinaceidae; genus Erinaceus; species Erinaceus europaeus. The sequence continues at coordinate 4,306,054 of NC_080171.1, forward strand.
TTTAAAGAAAAGAATAATTAATTTTGGGGGCTGGGTGGTGGCATACGTGGTTAAGTGCAGGTGCTGCCATGTGAAATGGGGTAAAGCCCCTGGTTTCCACCTGCAGAGGTGTGTGTGTGTGTGGGGGGGCTTTACAAGAGGTAAAGAGGGGGTGTAAGTATCTCTCTCTATCCTCTTTCTTTCTCAATTTCTCTCTGTCCTATCAAATTAATATTCTTAAATTTTGAAAAAGAAAAATGTAATTAATTTTTATGTAATGCTACATAGATAGGATTCTGAAAACATAAAGGACTTAAGTTTTATTTTGTTAAGAGGTTTGCCCATCAATAAATGACTAACTAAAGTTAGGGAATATATATTCCGTGGACTAGTTCTCTACAATTAAAAAAAAAAAGAACTGATACTGTGTCCTTTGGGACAAAGTGAATAGAACTGGAGGTGATGATGCTTAGCGAAATGAGTCAAGAGATGAAAGACAACTGCCATATAATTTCTGTCACATGTGGAATCTAAAGGACTCATATTAAGCCAGGCAGTGGAGCACCTGGCTAAGCACACACATTATAGTGTGCAAGGACCCAGGTTCAAGCTCAGGACCCCACCTGCAGGGAGAAACTTCGCAAGGGGTGAAGCAGGGCTGCAGGTGTTTCTCCATCCGTTTCCCTCCTTATCTATTGTCCCTCTCCTCTCAGTTTTTCTCCATCTCTATCCAACAATAAAGGCATAAATAAGTAAATAAATAAAAACTGGTACTCATCAACTTGAGAAAAAGAAGCAAGCAAACTGTGAGACTTCTCCAACTCGGGTGGTTCTCTTTGGGAGGTGAGAGTGAGGACACAGAACTGGGGTGGTGAGTGTGGAGTGGAGCTACACATTGTAACCTAGCAATCTTGTAACCTTCTACTAGTTACAAATTTTAAAAAATAGGAAAAAGCCAACAATAACTAAATAAATACAGTTGTAACTTCCGGGAGGCTGTGGAATGCACAAGTTACCATGTTGAACCCAGTTGAAGTTACCATGTGGACCCAGTTGAAGCCCTTGCCACCACGTGGTGAGGAGGGGCGGGGAGCTTCGTGATTGTTGAGCAGGGCAGTACTATAGTATCTCTCCTTTTTACTCCAGTGCTCTGTCTCCTACTCTCTGTCTAAAAAAAGAAAAGAAAATAGCCTGCCAGGAGCATTGGAGTTGTGTAGGCACTGAATTGCAGCAATAATCCTAGTAGACAAAGAAAAACTGTAATTCACATCTAATAACCGGAGTGTGTGTGTGTGTGTGTGTGTGTGTGTGTGTGTGTCTTCTGAGTCCTGAATAAGTCCTAAGTGAATCCAAATTTTGCAGATGCTTCAAAGGTAACTACTAATGCTGAACTATGTGCCTTTTAGGGCTGAAAGACACGGAGTCATTCTGTTTTTTTTAGTCATCAGTTGAGACCTGCGGAGAGCTAACTACATTGTTTAAACTGCCGTATCCAGCCAGAGTCCAGATTCCCTTTGCATCCCACCATTACCATTCCCTCTGCCTCTGGCCTGAAACCAGGTTTTGTGAGCTGAGCCAGGGCAGGAATTTGTTCCATCCATCATGTTTCCGGCCTGTCATGAAGGATCTAGCCCTCAGAGTACATCTAAACCACTCAGACTTCATCTTTAGGGAAAACAGGGTTTATTAACTGCACCATCCACACATCCCTCTGGTTAAATAATGGCTACTTGCAGCCTACAGCACTCCAGGCTCCAGTGGGCGCTCCTGCTGCTGCCATGGCTAGGAGCAGCTGAGCCAAAATGATGCTCAGCAAGTCTCCCTGAGGGGGGTGGGGTGGCTGGATGGGGTCTTCTCTCTATCACAGCATGAGATCAGTGCTGTAAACAAGACAGTGAGGGGATGAGTAACAGAGAAGCTCTCCCTCTGACCCTGACAGGATTGCCTGCCTGCATGAAGCTTTCTTGTAGTTAATATATCCCTCCAAGTTCTAAAGCTGTTTTCTTTTTGCTTCCTTTCCTCCTTCCTTTCCTCCTCCTCCTCCTCCTTCGTCTCCTTCTCCTCACTCTCCTTCCTCTCCTCCTCCTCCTCCTCCTTCTTCTCCTTCTCCTTCTCCTTCTCCTTCTCCTTCTCATTCTTCTCCTCCTACTCCTTCTTCTTCTCCTTCTCCTTCTCCTTTTTTTTTTTTTTTCCTAAACAGCTTTCTCAGGAGAATCCTTATATTTAGCTTCAGTGGCCTGTTAGGGTCTGAAAAGAAGTGGGTAGCTTTTCTCCTCTATACTCCTCTCCAAGAGCATATGAATGTTTCTCACCATAAGCCCTCTTGTGGACCTCTCCAGGACCTTGCCCTCACTGGAGAGCAGCAATGGCAGGGAAGCCCCACTCTCTGAAGGGAGGCTGGTCAGCCTGCTCTGCCCCTCAAGGAAAACGGGTCCTGACATGAGAGCAGCCGAGAATGTCCCCAGTTGTGACCATGGACTGTTAGCTCAGACTGACAGGGACTCAGAGGGCACATGGGCTCTTGTGCTGAATATGAATATATTTGGGCCCTGGGTCAGTTCAATAGGATAACAACCAATGGTATTTATATACTTTCCTCATGTTGGGGAGCTACTCTCTGGCCTAATCCAGTTTTCTAGGCATATTCTCAACTTTGATACCATCTTCCCAGACAGTATTTTTAGTCTACCTGGCATGTTAGCAGTCAGGCTCAGGCAAAATTTACTAAAGTCATGGGCCCCTTGGAAAATACCTAAAATAGACTTTCTAGCTTCTTCCCACAGAAAGACCCCTAGTTTTACTTGCTGTGTTCTACTTCTGGGTCCTATTTATTTCAGCCACCAAGTTGCAGGTGCTACTAAGATTCCATCCTGACCTCCCTGGGCAGATGACCTCTTCAATCTGTCCGGGAACCCCACCCTGTGTGCATCTTAGAACTCTGCCCTCCTCTTATAGAACCAGCCACTAGTAATTTATTTTTTTACTTTTGCCTCCAGGGTCATCTCTACAAATCCACTGCTCCTGGCAGCTATTTTTTTCCATTTTATTGAACAGGACAGAGAGAAATTGAGCTAGGAGAAGAGATAGAGAGGGGAGGATAGAGAAAGAGAGACATCTGCAACTTTTTTCGCTGTTAATGAAGCATACCCCCCCCCCAGCAGGTGAGGAGCATGGGGTTCGAACGCAGATCCTTGTGCATGTCATAGCTCTTAGTACTGTGTGTGCTTAACAGGTGAGCCACCGTCTGACCCCCCCCCCCAGTAATTGATTGCATTATGTTTATTTCCACTAGACTACAAAAGTGACCCCATATTTGTACTCCTGTACTTCAGCATCTACCAAGCAGTCTAGCGGCAAAGGGGTACTCAGCCAGTACTTATAGATTGAATATAGAGAAACAATAAAACAGCACAAGGAGCGGCGGAAGGATCCTGGTTCGAGCCCCCAGCTCCCCGCCTGCAGGGGGGTCGCTTCACAAGCGGTGAAGCAGGTCTGCAGGTGTCTGTCTTTCTCTCCCCCTCTCTGTCTTCCCCTCCTGTCTCCATTTCTCTCTGTCCTATACAACAACAACGACATCAATAACAGCAACAATAATGACAAGGGCAACAAAAAGGGAAAATAAATAAATAAACATTAAAAAAAATCAGGAAAACACTCAAGGAATGGTAACCACCTTTAAAGTAGGACATGAGTCCTGGAAAACACATCCTCTAGAGCAAACCAAGCGAAAAGAAAAGACTGTGCAATGACTTCCCACGCAGGGTCCCCCAAGGCTCCCAGCGAGTAGAGCCGCCTGCAGTCCAAGACCACTGGACCACCCTGGAAAGGCAAAGCCTCTCCTCAGAAGTGCATGGAAGCCCCTCCACCCACACTGGATTCTCAGCACTCTCTGTCTGGGAATGGAGTGTCACATTTTTGGGTCTGTGCTATAGGCTCTGGCCTGTTCCAAAGTTGAAGGGAAGAGCATTCTTCAGCATAAAGAATGTACCCAGACCCACTGATTGGAAATGCATTTTTTTAAACCCAAGAGTTTGGGAAGAGTTAAGCAGCCTGGAAGCTTTTAGAGATCTGTAGCAAATGTGATTCAGCACAAAGACCTCCCAGGATGCAGAACTTGTCCCAGACAGGAATCAAAGCTGTCCCAGATCTGGTAAAGATTTCTAAGAGCTTAAGGAATTACCAAAGATCTATTTGCAGCAGGTCCCCAAAGTGGCCTCTGAGACTCCTGGGGTCTGTTCTCATGAAAAACCTGCACGTTCCAACTTTTTTTTTTTGTCCCAGCAGATGGGCAAATCTGGGCAAACACAGTTTCAGATGAGAAGTTGAGAGAGCATTATGAGCTCGCTGAGGCACAGCTGAATCGAAAGGCTTCAGCTCCTGGCAGGGCCATGACATGCACGTGCCCTTGGTGACTGGCTGATATAAAGTGTATTTCTCCCCCTCTAACATGCAAGCCCGCTGCAGACACTGTGCTCTCAGGAAACCACAAATTGGGACAGTGAGTTTGATGGTAGATTATTGATGTAACAGTGGTCTCTAGCATCTGAAAGTCTGTATTAAACCCTGGTTTCATCACTTTTTGTATACTTGCTGTCTTGACCTGCAAGCTTCGCTGTTTAATGTCTGTAAAATGAAGTATGGATGGGAGTCAGGTGGTAATGCAGCGGGTTAGCGCACGTTGCGCAAAGCACAAGGACCGGTGTAAGAATCCCGGTTAGAGTCCCTGGCTCCCCACCTGTGCCAGTCCCTGTTCAGGGCGCCATTTGCTGGTCTAGCTTCGCAGGCAAGAGATAGCCGACCAGGGACTCATGGCTGAGCTGGGAACTCAGTTCAATCTTTATTGATGATTGGGGATGCAGTTCAACAATCTAATATAATCTAATCTTTCTTCATTAGAAAGCCCTGACTTTTATGTCTCCTGAGGGGGAAGTGTCAGGAAGAGGAAGTACTTAGGATAGGGGGTGGGGAGAAGGAAATAGCTCCTGAACCAATGGGGATTAAACCAATGAAAACAATGATTATGTAAATAGACCACAGCCTCAAGCAATGTAACAGAAGGGGTCTTAGAAGCAGAATTTAGAAGCATACCAACACATCTGTAAGGGAGTCGCTTCACGGGCGGTGAAGCAGGTCTTCAGGTCTTTCTCTTCCCCTCTGTGTCTTCCCCTCCTCTCTCCATTTCTCTCTGTCCTATCCAACAATGAATGACAACATCAACAACAACAGTAATAACCACAATGAGGCTACCACAACAATGGCAACAAAAGGGGGAAAAATGGCCTCCAGGAGCAGTGGATTCATGGTACA